>NC_044038.1:118602370-118854870 GCF_901765095.1 Microcaecilia unicolor
GTATGAGGGACACCACCTGACATCTTGTTCAGTAGGGGTAAGAGTTTAGCATTTGAGGATGGAAGTGTCCCTGTTGCGGCAGGTGGGGGGAATTGATTTTCATACTTTTTCCAAACCTGAAGACCCTGGATTAGGTAAAGGGTTGTCTTCTGATCCCAATGGGGGTCAGGATGGTCATAAATAAGGTCTCGCACTAACGAGAGCTTATCGGATCGCAAGGATCCTTCACGTGGAAAAAGGGCGGACTGGGGCTGGAGAGCCTCAGACCATCCTGCAAGATTATCAATCCATGGCTGAACATAATGCCATGAATTCTCATGCAATGCCACATATTGGGCGGGTGTACTAGGTGGGCTAGGTAGGGTATGCTCTGCACTGGCATCTAGGGCAGAGAAAACTGTAGGGTTATGGGGACTGTCGATGACAGGAAGGCACCGGCTAGAACCATCAGTAGTAAGATAACTTTGAGGGTGGCGCTGTCTGGTGTGATGAGAAATAAAATTATGTTGTTGGGGTAATTGGGATCTAGATACTGCAGATGCAACAGTGTCCGGAATTGCTGTAACGGACTTACGTAAAGAACGAAGTCCATCTGAAACGAATGCGAGGTCATCTCCCATACTGGCCAATATACTGCCATTTTGTGGCATAGGTCGTGTACCCGAAGGGACCGGGGTGGTAAGGGGGAGAGCCGTGGGTAAAGTAAGCCGAGGTGAATCGTCAGCGAAGGACGGGATCGCATCACTTAGTAATGGTGAGGAAAAATCGAGCATCGGAGGAGGCTCGGTTCGAATTCCTTCTGTAACTGGTTTGGCTGGAAGTAACAGAGGTCGCTGAAGAAGAGCTTCCAACTCCTCTGCTGAGGGAGGGGATCTGACTTTAGGTCGTGCACCCAACTTGTCCCATTTAGGGGGAGTAGAGCATTCAGGCGTAAGAATGGGCATGGATGGAATATCCGGTTCAGGGGGCAATTTTACGTAACCCTGATCGTATAATTCCTGTCAATTTACTTGGAAGAGATCTGTTGACATTGTTTCATTTTGAAATTCATTTTGATCCTTCCCCTAATGAAAGCACTTCACTCCTGATGGCTGTCACCTCTATGGTTGAGAAACAAATAGAGATTGCACTGAATGACCTACCAGGTTTTCTTTGGGCCACACCTGAGAAACCCTATGGTGAAGTAACAGGCCCTCCCCATCGTATCCAGCTCTTACCTGGTTGTAAAGGCCCTAAAATTGCCCAATACCCATTGAAACCAGAAGTTATTGCTGGAGCTCAGGAACAAATTGATTCCTTGTTACAGCAGGGTATTATTGAAAAGTGTAATTCACCATACAATACTCCATTATTCCCAGTTCCAAAGAAGGATCCTGGAACCTTCCGTATAGTGCAGGACTTACGAGCGCTAAATGACCTCACTTACGCTACATTCCCAAATGTAGAAAACCCGACTACACTCCTCAATAGCATCTCCTTGCAGACATACCATTCCACTATTGATTTATCCAACGCCTTCTTTTCCATCACTCTCGACCCTGTAAGCCGCCCGCTAACGGCTTTCCAATTCAATAACACAACATATCAGTGGACTCGTCTTCCCCAGGGGTTTACTGACAGTCCTACCATCTTTTCCCAAACTTTAGCAGGACACATACAGGAATTTAAATGTGACAGGTATGTTCTCCCACCACATACTTCTATTGTTCAGTATGTGGATGACATGCTTATCACATGCCCTGACTTTGACACTTGTGTTCAAGTCACCTGTGACTTTCTGGGCTTTCTTGCTACGAAAGGCTACAAAGTTAACAGGAAGAAATTAAAAGTTGCTCAGACACATGTTACCTTCCTTGGCCATCACATTGGCCCCCGTCAGAAGGGCCTAGGCCCCGATACCCTACAACACGTCTCGTCTTTGCGGGTGCCCACAACAGTTTCTGATCTCAGAGGTGTCCTTGGCATGCTAAATTTCTGTCGCCTTTGGATACCCAATTATTCAGCCCGGACTCAGCCATTTTACATGAAACTACAAGGTAAACAGAAAGTAAAACATGAATCATTACACTTTACAGCTCAGGAAACATCTGATCTTATGGCCCTTGTGAAGGATGTTATGCTTTCCTCACCATTGGCAACCATTGATGTTTCTCAGGATGTGCACCTTTGGGTTGTGCATACTGAGGATACTTGGTCTTGCCTAATTACCCAAGAACATGATGATCTTGCATACGGTTACCTTTCAGGAACTTTTTCACCTGTTGAAAGAGCTTTTGCTACTTGTGAGAAAGGTCTTGTTGCCGCCAGTACTGCTGTTACCAAACTATACAGCTACATTCCTCACCTTCCGGTGATTCTCCACACGTCCCATGATGTTAAATATCTATTGGACAAACAGATTAGTCACATGACTGTCTGCCGTTTGCAAAAGTATCAAGTACTTTTGTTTAGTGTAGTGCACTCCATTCACCCATTAACTTTAACTGACCTTCAACGTCTGGATCCACTACTCACCATCACAGAGACAGCACAGAATGCCATCTTTCCCCATGAGTGCACTACCCAATTATCTGTACCCGAATCTCTCCATGTACATTCTGAAATCTTGCAGAGTGGCGAGGTTTGGTTTACAGATGGTTCTCAGCAAAACGGGATAGCTGGTTTTGCCGCCCTACGCTACACACCCGAAGAATATATACTTGACCCTGTACAATTTAGACTGCCAGAGGCATTCACAGCCCAAACTGCAGAACTTGCTGCTGTTTTATACGTTCTGCTGTTTAAAGCACTACACTCAGATTTGAGCATTGTCACCGACTCGGACTATGTTTTTGCTTCTCTGCATTCCCATGTCCGCAAATGGAACCAGAGAGGGATGATCTCCTCTACTGGGCAACCTTTAAGTCACTTACCTTTGTGGTCTGCACTTTTTGATGCACTGGAGAAGCGCCATCAAAAAGGTCTCCGCACTAGTATCTCCTGGATTAAGGCACATCAGGAGACGGTTTTTTCTTTTGCCATCAACGGCAACCATGCTGCTGATGAACTAGCCCGTGAGGTCACTTCCCTTTTCAGTCTTCCTTCCGGAACCGCTGCTGATACGACACTTCCGGTCATTGTGTCCGAAGCACCACTCTTTGACACGCCTCCTTCAACTCCATCCGATTCCACACATTCTGATTCCTCCTCTCCAAGTACCCCTCCCCTTTTTCATGCTCCTCCCATCATTACCCCTCCCTTATCTCCAGTACCGGAGTTTCCTCTGAACGAGCCTACTCCTCTTGTCACCTCTGAATCCCTAACTTCCGACTTCTCTTCTACCCTCACTTCCTCACTTACACAAGCAGAAATCACCTTATGGAAGCAAGCAGGCTGTTTTCTTAATCCTAATGGTATTTGGACCCATCCCAATGGTCAACTATGTGTTTCACAGCATGTTTTGTCTCTCCTCCTGCATGCCCTCCATTACCCTTTGCATTTGAATGCTAATACACTGTATGATCAACTGTCTTCCAAATTATGGGCTCCCCAAATGATGCCCATGTGTCACACTGTAGTTCACAATTGTTACAAATGTTTCTTGTATACACCTAAACGGGGACCCGTTATTCCTTCAGGTCATTTACCCGTTGTCCAGGGACCTGGCCAACATTGGTATATTGATTTTACAGATATGCAGACACCTGTCCATGGTAAACGGTATCTGCTTGTCTGCGTGGATGGTTTCTCTAAGTGGGTGGAAGCTTTCCCTTGCACTAGAGAAACTGCACAGATCATGGCCCAATCACTTTGTAATGAAATTATCCCTCGATTTGGTATTCCTGGTAAAATAACCACGGATAATGGTACACACTTTGTGAATGAACTTTTGCAGAACCTCCTTCCAGCACTTGGCATTACCCACAGAACTGTCTGTGTCTACAAACCCACCAGTAATGGTTTGGTTGAAAGATACAATGGATTGCTCAAAACCAAAATGCGTCAGCTTATGGCAAATGGGATAAAGAATTGGCTTGATGCCCTCCCTCTGGCACTGTTATCTCTTCGTGCCACTCCATCCTCTTCCCTTAAACTGACGCCTTTCCAATTATGTACAGGTCACCCAATGCGACTTCTACCTGGCAATCCAGACGCTCAAGTTCCCGATCAATACTCAGTATATTGGGATATCTTACAGACTATTGTAAGTTCTCTGTCCTCAATTCCACAGGCTATTTCGGACAGAAGAGGGGATTGTGATGCCAATAGACCTCCCCCTTACAAAGTGGGTGATCTGGTGCACCGGCGTTATTATACGCACAAGACCTGGCGAGATCCCATCTACATTGGGCCCTTCAAGATAGAAGCTTTGTCAGCTACAGCTGCCAAGCTTGAGGACCATACATCCTGGGTCCATCTGAAAGATATACGAGCCTATCCGAATACCGAATCAGGCCTCCTTGATGTTTCCAGTTCAGCAGCCACTGGAGAAACCTGCCCCACCGCGGACCCCATCTCCACCGCCACTGAGCCCAAGACCACCGACACCGCACCCAGCATCACTGTGTAATCACTTGGATCAACTAGACCAGAGACTTAATCAACTAGTTACACAAGACCAACCATCTCCCGAATCGCACCTACTAGATCTCACTGATATCACCATCCAAACGATTGCTGAGTCACCTGAGTCACCACCTGAACAACCACCAGTACTTGAACCTGCCTTTGAGTGGCCATCTTCACCACCACCTTCCTGTGTCCCTGAATTTCCACTTCCCTACGTTGATCTTCGTATCCGTCTCATCCGAATCCGCAACTTTGCAGGAGATTTGGATCTGGGTGAACCAGAGTCTGAGCACTTTTTAACTCTGCAGAATTTGTACAGCAACATCAGTGAGCTGCTCGACATTTTACACTTGTATTTCCCGAATCAGGCCAGATAAATGCCACGCCAAGTCCAGCCACAGTCCACTCCAGAAGAAACCATCCCCTTACAGACAATTCCTTTACAGAAAGTTCCAATCCCCTTACCACCTTCTTCAACCACTCCAGTTGGTATACTCCTCCGCAGGGAATCAACCCTTCGCAGGGAACCAACCTCAGAGAACCTTTCTGCCCTTGACGACATCAAAGAACCAGATCCACAAAAAACTGAACTTTACCCTGTTGACAAGTGTGACTCTGAGCAGTTATCTGATACCAACACCCATTGGTCCAACGACTTTGACGACACTTATCCGGAAGACGACACCATTCCAGACGACACGGACGCAAACAGCACCGTGGCAAGTGTTGTTTCAGCAGCAGTTACGGTGTTACATCAGTACACCCTCTTCTTCTGCTTTCCATCTGCTCGATTGTTTGCTGTTGGACTTGTGTGTTTTATCTTACTTTGTATAGGTTTGGTGTTGTTTCTCACTACCCTGTTTACCTATACTGCTGACAGAAACCTCGTTGATCTTTGGATCACACTCAGTGCCTTTCCCACTGGCAACGTTACTTTGCCCGTTGGAAACGCCACGGTACTTGCAACTACTTCTGTACTTGCAACTACCCCTGCAGTACTTGCAACTACTTCTGTATTTGCAACTACTCCGGTTCCACCGCCTACTACAGCAGCCTACACAGAGCCCCAACAGTATACCACATTCACGCGCTTGTTTGGACACAGATCCCTCCAAACGATCAAAAAGATCATTAGAGAGACAGGAGAGCCAAGACACAGAGGGACAGGAGACGCAGGACACAGAGAGAGAAGACACAGAGAGCTGAAGAGAAGGAGAGAGCTAGCGCTGATGTTCTACTTTGCTGGAAAATAAAGAAGATTTCTCTCTCATTCTGGTGTGTGGTGTTTGACTCCTGAAGTACCACAGATTCTGCTAACAATAGTGGTAATTCCTGCATCAGTTTTACAGTGAACTGTCAGGTTCTCAGGTTCAGAGCCCGCGGGGCTGGGCTCTGGAGCAAACGTGAGCCCTTGGGCTGCTGACGAGGAGCGACAGCAGCAGGCAAAACCCACCAACCAACACTGGGTAAGCACACCAGCAGGGACTGCAGGCACTGCCCAGCGAACCGGAACACATGGACTGGAATCCCCCAGACTGGAGGACACAGGACTGGAACACTGGACTGCAATCCCCCGGACTGGAACACACACCGGACTGGAACACACACCGGACCGGAACACACTGGACTGGTCCCCCGGACTGGAGGACACAGGACTGGAACACGGGACTGGAGCACACTGGACTGGTCCACACAGCTTCACCGGCACTTAGCTACTAAGCCCCCCAAGAGTTGAGCTCATGGGTTCGAGTAGCCGGCAGGACTTACCGGACGACACAGGGGCCAGGACTGGAACAAGCTGTAACTGAAGTGCACCTAACTCCTAAAGTGACCAAAAGTGTTCCTAAGCCCAGCACCAACAGAAAAACTCCTAAGCCCTCCACTAACAGCAGTGCTCCCAACAGAAACTAACAGGGGTGCCCCTACGCCCTACACTAACAGAAGTGCAGGGAAACCACAAGGGAAAAGGAAGGGAAGACAAATGCCAGACCTTAACACTGGTACTTCCAAAGCACCCAGCTACAGCAGCTAACCACAGGTCATGAGGAAAAGCGGGGCAAGCACAAGGAAACAAGCAGGAAAGCCAGATACCCCAACAACAAAAGGTGCTTCCTAAACACTTACTAACAAGGGTGCTCCCAGCACCAAACTCCAGCACTGCACTAACAGCAGTGCTACACCCCGTAGCAAAAGGGAAAGCAGAGGAGTCAAAGGGAAAAACAGAGAAGTCAAACACACAAGTCACAAGTGCACACTGCACTAAACTAACCTGGACCTAAAGCAAGTAGCCAGAGGCAAACGTTGCGAAGGCCCTGAAGGAAAGAACCCACTTCCTTATCAAGGCCCTCCCTGATGATGTCACACTCCCTAGACCCAGGCAACAGCACACTAACCCAGAGAGCACACTGAAAACCATAGAGGCCCAACCCACACCAATGCAACACCGTGAAACACTTGAAGCCAGTACACCCAAAGAGAGTTAGAGCAACTCAGACTACCCACACAGGTGCAGTATAGTGAAACAATTAGAGCCCTGCTGCTGGAAGCTGCCAGCACAGAGAGACAGAGCCAGCTCAGAAATAGGGTTACCATATGGCTCCAGAAAAAGGAGGACGGATTGAGCCAGCCGGGTTTTACTTCCATTGCTTTCCATTGAAAGCAATGGAAGTAAAACCCGGCTGGCTCAATTACTTCCATTGAAAGCAATTGCTTTCCATTGAAAGCAGTGGAAGTAAAACCCGGCTGGCTCAATCCGTCCTCCTTTTTCTGGAGCCACATGGTAACCCTACTCAGAAAGGACAGACAAAGAAACAGAAGCCAGCTAAGAAGCTGACCCCCAGGAAAGAGGTAAGTTTGAGAGGGGTTCAGACCCCAATCATAACATGAACTAAGTGATTGGAAGAGTAATTAAGACCTATGCTTGTGTGTACCAGTTTGAAAGTGAGTACTTAAATAAACAAGACTGCCCTTTTCATGGCTGTATTGCTGAATTCATGTGGGGAAAACTGATGTATTTTGGGTGAGAGAGAGCTGTACTAATAGAAAGCTGTGAGAAAGTTTAAACCATATTTAATTTGGTTTTGAGGGGAGAGAAGGTATGCTTCTGCATACAGTGAATGGATGGTTAATCTATAGGGAATTTAAGGTAATGGAAGTTTGAATGAGAGTCTGTATGCTAAGGTATTAAGTGGACACATGGCTGCCTACTCTTTATAGAATAAGGAAAAACAGTTGAGACTCAGGTTGTGAGGTTGAAGGTGAATTTGATATTTGGAATACAGGGTTTGGAACCTGACTGCATATTAAAGAAAATCCAGCCCTGCTTTTGTATGAGTGCTGTATTCTCCAGATTGATCTGATAGCTGTGAAGGGAAATGTTATGGTTTTATGTGAAGTCTGTGAGATGGAATGTTGAATCGCCATTTGAATATGGAATGGGTTACTATGTGATGGTTCTGAATGCAGTGCTGAAGCCTGCTGGATCGTTTTAGACTAGGGAAACAACAGTGAGAAATAGGTTGTGAAGTGAGTACTCCTTTAACTTATTTTATTTCAATTAGAGAGTGTGGCCACAGTATTGAGAGCTGATTAATTGTCACCAGAGTGGAGTCAGTTCCTGGACAGCAGGGAGTTTTAAGGGCTTTGCCTCCATTTATTTTCTTTATAAGTGAGGCTTTAGGAAAAAGAATTCTGTAGATCATCCGCTGAAGGATTTCCAGATGAGCTCCAATGCAAGAAAGACATCATCTAAGTAAATTCAACTACAGCTAAGTGACATTGCCAAGGGTGTTGAACGGAATATATTATTTTTTTCACAACATTTTAAGGGAAAACAAAGGAACAGACCCATCAGATATTAAAAATCCATGAGATCCCTGCAAAAACACCAATAGTGCACACAAATAGACCAATATTTACATCAGGAAAGAGAATAACCACAAATATCTGATTTTGATAAAAGACAATTTAAATACTTATCTGAAAAGGTTCTTTTCTGCCTTTTTTGGTGAAACAGACAAAGTTAAGGGTATACATGTAGTTCTACATTTGAATGTTGAATATGTTATTGCAGTTCTATTAAGCCTCACACTAATTGTGAATTTGAGTTTATTTGAATGAAAATTTGCTTGCATTTGTATTCAATAAAGAAAAAGATAATTTGTAAATCTGAAGGGGCGGTTCTTCCAGTTCAGGAACAAATCCTAAATTTAGCTTCTTTTTCTCCTTTATTCTTTGAGAGTAAAGGACGAGGTTAGTTTATTTGTTCCACTCCTACTACTACTACTACTATTTAGCATTTCTATAGCGCTGCAAGGCGTATGCAGTGCTGCACAAACATAGAAGAAAGACAGTCCCTGCTCAAAGAGCTTACAATCTAATAGACAAAAAAAAAAAAATAAGCAAATCAAATTAATTAATGTGTACAGGAAAAAGGAGAGGAGGGTAGGTGGAGGCGAGTGGTTACGAGTCAAAAGCAATGTTAAATAGGTGGGCTTTCAGTCTAGATTTAAAGGTGGCCAAGGATGGGGCAACTCCCTCGGCTGTGAGTGTGTGTTCCCTGGATATTCGCCACGACTACAAACATCAGGTATCATCTGGGAGCACATCACTACAGTCCAGCCGAGAGGGGTGGTAACATTACTCACCACTGAGGTCAGACTGACAGGTCTGTAATTCCCAACCTCCTCCTTACCTCCACTCTTGTGCAAAGGAACCACATTCGCCCTTCTCCAGTCCTCCAGGACCACTCCAGTTTCTAAGGAGGTCAGTCAGCGGAGCCGCCAGAACTTCTCCGAGTTCCTTGAGCACTCTCAGGTATATCCCATCAATCTCCATTGCTCTGTATACTTTTAGTTTGGCTAGCTCCTCATTAACACAATCCTCTGTAAATGGGTCTTGGTCTACCATCCAACCATCCCCTTTAGGCTTTGTTTTCTGCAGCCCTATCCCCAGCCTTGCATTCGTGAACATAGAGCAGAAATAATTGTTAAACAGTTCAGCTTTATCCTTATCCTCTTCCACATATTCTTCTCCCTCAGCTTTCAGCCTCACAATGCTATTATGGCACTTCCTCTTGTGACTTACCCTGTTTCCCCGAAAATAAGACATCCCCTAAAAATAAGACCTAGTAGAGGTTTTGCTGAATTGCTAAATATAAGGCCTCCCCCGAAAGTAAGACCTAGCAAAGTTTTTGTTTGGCCCCGATGGGTGCCCACTCTCTCCCACCAGAAGCTCACTATTTGGCAACTAGCCACCCAGCCCAGTTCCCATTAGTGTGGAGGTAGTGATGGCGATATGGTACTGTGTTGTGGTTTATTAGGGGAGGTTGTTTGTTTTTTGTGTCCTTGTGAGAGCCGGACGTCTATAACACAAAGCAACACATTCTTTTCCTCGTTCTTCCTCTATCAGGGGCCATCGTTGGGATTTTTTTTTTTGTATGTGTAATCGTTTGGTTCTCTAGTGTGGTGCATTTGGGTATGGCTTGTACCGTGTTTCGCCGAAAATAAGACATCCCCTGAAAATAAGACCTAGTGCATCTTTGGGAGCAAAAATTAATATAAGACACTGTCTTATTTTCGGGGAAACACGGTACATATCTGAAAAAGGTCTATCCCCCAATTCCTTGTCATCAAGCAGATGAAGCCATTACGTATGGGTTGTGTCCATCAACCAGCAGGGGGAGATAGAGAGCACTCAACTTTTCAAAGTGCCTCATGGCCAGCTAACTCCACTGCCTCTTCAATATTCTCTATCTCCCCAAGCAGGGTGGCTGCAGCTTCTTCGAGCTCCATCAAAAATCTGCCTTGGAGTGGCTCCTGGCTTGCCAGTTGTTAGCTGGGGTGTTAGAGGCTATAGCAGCTTCACTTTGAAGGCACATAGGTCAGCCCTTTCCCTGCCTTACCCATGCCCCTATGGATGTGGACATATTAGCTTGCTTTTCCCTGTCCTTTCCCACTGTTAATATGTGTTCTAGCTTGAGGCCTGTCCACTGGAATGGTGATGGGCCAAGTTACACGGCTTGAACCAGCTGAGAAGCCCTGACTAGGCCTGGTAACCCACTAATGGTCTCATAGATGAGAACCTGCAAAAGCAGGCCTACATGATGAGTCTTAACAAAATCTGGTACAACTCTCAAATTGAACATAGCACCGAAAATGTAGAAATAATGGATAAAAATGGATGAAGTTTGGTTTTTAAAATTAAGTCTGTGGCACTCAGATCATAAGATTATATGAAAGATGATATGAAACTGATATGCTAGTATAGAGATATTTTTGTATCAAGAGAGAGAAAAACAAGTGTTGACAAAAACGGAAATGTCATAATCAGGTGCAATAGCTAAAACAGATATTTTTGTAAGAAGAAAAACATGTTGTTGACAATAACGGAAATCTTGTAATAGCTAAAACGGAAAGAAGAGGGTACAAATGGACACCTGCCGGAAAAGGAAAAAAAATGATTCAAAGGTTGTGAAATATTAAGAAAAAAAAAGGTCATGCCATTGACTTGTATTAAGACCTGTGCCTATAAAAGAGAGGAGATTTTGCCAGATAGTTGGAACATTTCCCCAACTCTTCTCGGAAGGCACAGCTCTGTGCAATTGAACCCAGAATCTGTCTGATGATGAATGTACCAAGTTGAAGATTTAATCTTGGTAAGAATAAATTGAACCTTCTTTCTGAAAACCATCTGTGTCTTTATTTCTACTTATTCTTTATCTGTCATTTATTCTACAAAGAAAACCATACACAAGAGATCCTCACTCCCTGAACTAACTAGGGTAGATCTTTATATGTGGGAACATAAATGGCCAAAGATCTCCTTAGACCCTATTAGACAGAAAGCTGTGGTCATGGGAATAAGGTGTGAACTCCGCCTTCTGATGCCTCCCCAGAACAGACCCCCATGGGACTGGGTAACCCTGGAGGTCAGGGAAACAATTCAAACCCTTTTGGATGAACTAACGCTCTTTACCCCTCCGTGTAGAGGGGTCAAGAAGGGGTCTAAAAGGGGGGGCATTAAAACAGTGGTGAGTCCCTTCCGCTGATGTATTCCCTGTTCCCGGCTTTCCTTCTCCTTTCTTTTATGTTCCACCTTGTCCGTAAGAGGGGACATTCTATGCGTCCAAGGTCAACTTGGGATGTTACTCCTGCCTTTCCTTTTACCCTATTCTTTTCCTCCTTCTTCTTTTCTGTCCCCGTCTCACGTCTCTCTTCTCCTTCTTTTTCTTCTACTCTGTCGTTTTTGATTTGCGTGATGCGTGTAAGTGTGTGATTGTTGCGTGATTGGTGCATTACTATGAGACGAGGAGACTCCGATCTCGTGGTTGCTGGCTGTTCCTTTCGCGTTCAATTCTTCGCATTGGTCTTTATGCGAGCTTCTTGCTCAACGATGCCTAGATTTTGTGCGTTTTCTATTTTCTCGCTATCTGGCTGCGTTTTTCTTCCCATTTCTCTCTCTCTCTAATTCTTGCAGTTTTTACCTTTCCTACTTGCCCTCTCTGTCTTCTCCTATTCTTTTCTTGTCCGTATGGGTTCTATGCTGCCCCATCTTTGTCTCTCTTTCTTCTCTGTTCTCTTCTCTTTACACCTGTATTACGCCTTTGCAATGCTCACTCTCTGTCACGCCTTCCTCCTGTCTCTTTGTCTATAGATCTTGGGGAGATGACTGATATTTAAAATTCCCTCCCCGTTGTCTCATGTCCCTTATTATAGCAGTCTTCTCTTCTCTCTCTACGTTTGCATTCTTTCCTGTGGTTAAGCCACGGCCTCTTTCCCTTCCCTTATTCTTTCCTATCGCAGTCAGTGAACTCCGTCCGCCCTCTCGTCCTGTGTACTCATTTCGAGTATCTGTATTCCTTGCCACCAGTTATCCCACCTCCTGGGCAGACACATCTGCCACAACAGACTTTTCAACTGGCAATCCTACAGTGCCTATTGAAAACGCTGCGACTACTCCTGTCCTTACTGATTCTCCTGTTTTGCATTCTACAAGTGTTTCCGATACTAACAGTAGCTCGGACAATATTGTCCCCACTATTACAAATACTTTTGAGGATAATATTACCTTGTCTGAATTGCGAACCACCCCTCTTCCTTATCCTTTGGTGCCTAATACTGACGTTCCTCCTCCCACGAATACTACCTTAACCACTCCAAATATCAGAGTCCCAGCTACACGCCCTCCCAGATAGCCCAACACCCCCATTTATTGTTATAATATATGTCCCATAGCAGACTAAACAACCAGCCTTCACCACCGCAAACTGTTCCTTCCCTTGAATCTCCACTACCGTCGCCTAATTTAGGTGATCAAGTAATCCCAGAGTACCTTTTAGATCCTCGAGAATTAAGATTTCCCCACTGGGACCCAGCTCCAGAAGACGATCCCAATTGGGATCCCCTCACTCGATATCAGACACTGTGTGAACCCTTACTTGAGAGTTGGACACTCGGTCCCAGTCGAACAGTTACTCATACTCTGGCATTATTTGGAGGAAGCTTGGGTTTACAGGTTGAACAGACTGATGAGCTCCTAATAAGACCAGAAACTGGTGACGTAGTGGATTTTTGGTTATTCACATACGCCATACTTGGCACTGACTGGATACCTTTTTTGTTTCTCAGAGAGGTTGGATTGGGACCTTTGGAAATATATAGTCTTTTTGAAGTACCCGATCCCACTGAGAAAGGGGCTATCAGAGTTTACCCCCCTTACCCAAGTCATACCTAAATGATATATCAAGTCTTGGTATATTTGGGGATATTGATTATTGTCATTGTAGCTCTTGCTAAAACCCTAGGGGTGATTCTGTTACTCACTTTTATTCTTAGCCGCCAATTGCCTTTTGTACAGTCCAGATCTAACATCTAATCATGAAAACTACCAACATGAAGTGTCTAGCCCTCCTGTTGTGTGTGCTCACCATGTCCATGGTACAAGGAGCACAGAAACTAGAAAGTTTTCTGCAACAATTCATAACCACTTACGAAATAACATTACCCACTACTAAAGACACAACCACAATAACCCTTGATGTGTGTGCTTACACAATGTGTGGGGAACATCCTGTGCAGCAATATTTGTCAGCTTTTGAAATATACCTGTGTCCCTTCTCCAATTGCGGAAGTTGGGCGCAAGTATGGTGGTACACAGGTTCATGGGTTCCCTACTCAGGTAGCGAAATTCCAGATCTCAAAAAGAGCATTTCCATTATGAAATTGCGAGTGACTGGCCTTTGTTCAATGACCAAATGTAATCAAGTGGCTATCACTTTCAGAGGAGTAACAGCTGTTACATACAGAACTTATTCCTTAGGAATTGATGCCACAGGTAGAGACCCCATTGGAAAATTTAAGATTGTTCCACCCCCAGCCCAACCAGAAAAGAATCTTCTGATGCCAACAAGGATCCCAGAAGTAAAGATTCCTTACCAGATCGTGCCAATTAATAATTCCAAAGATTTAATGGCATTAGAAACAGGATTTGGAGAGACGAACTTGTGGCTCGAATGGGCGCATTATACTACAAAGAGTTTGAATGTCTCTAATTGTTATTTTTGTTCCCATGCAAGAGCAGAACCAACAGTAGTCCCCTTTCCTTTAGATCTCCACAATGACCCAGATGGTTTTTGGTGTATGCTAGAGTTACTTCAGGTAACAACCGAAGTGAATCAGTCTTGTCAACATCTTGACGAACACCACCCCTACTTACCCCCTCGGATGAGGGTTCCACCTGCATTCAGGATTCCAGATCCTGCTACCAGATATCATACATGTGTGGAACGATATGGAGTGAAAAATTCACGGTTTTTGGGAAACTTGACCAATTGCAATAGTTCCCTAGCAAAGGGAGCTCTGAGGGGTCTGAACCTCACAGATTTTTCACAGGCTAGAGCAGATGTATGGTGGTATTGTGGAACCCATACTATCCACCATACACTTCACAGAAGTTGGACAGGCAGATGTGCCTTAGTCAAATTGGTAATTCCAATTATAATAGCATCCTTACTCCCTCCTCATAGCAGCTCTTCCTCACGAGTGAAGAGACATGCAATACCTGGATCCTTTGATGATCGAGTCTATATAGATGCAATTGGAGTTCCAAGAGGGGTACCTGATGAGTTCAAAGCTAGAAACCAGATAGCTGCAGGGTTCGAATCAGCTTTCTTTTGGTGGGCGACTATAAACAAGAATCTAGACTGGATCAACTATATATATTACAACCAGCAGAGATTTGTGAATTACACTAGAGACGCGGTTCAAGGAATTGCAACACAATTAGATGCTACCAGCAGAATGACGTTAGAAAATAGATTAGTGCTTGACCAGATTCTGGCAGCGGATGGCGGGGTGTGCCGTAAGATAGGTACACAGTGTTGCACCTTTATCCCCAACAATACTGCTCCAGATGGATCGATCACCAGAGCTTTGAAAGGCTTAACCTCACTGTCGCAGGAATTGGCAGCGAACTCTGGTGTCGACACATCTTGGACTGGTTGGATGGATAAAGCATTTGGTAAATGGAAGACATTTATCATTTCTGCAGCTACCACCATAATCATAGTGGTAGCAATTTTTGTGTTGGTAGGATGCTGCATAATCCCTTGTGCTAGAGGCTTAGTAGAACGCTTAATTGAAACTGCAATAACAAAGAAGACAACAGCAGGACAGTATGCCCTGTACGAAAATCTCCTTCCCAACACCACTGGAGATAACACATTGGACTATCTCCCTATGAGATGGACCAATCGCTATGCGAATCCTAGAGACAATGTACAAATGTCTGCAACAGTATAATCATGTAATGGCACACAGGGATGCAATATAATAGTGTTAAGCCTGAAGAAATGATGTAATCAATAATCAGCTCTGTGTAATCTATGTGAATGTATATTCAAGATATAATCGTATATAACCAAAGAATTTATGATTGAGAACAATATATACAATATATACACATATAGGTAAGAGTAAGATAGAACCTGCATATTAATGGGTAAAGAAAAATATTTTATAATTATAGTATGTTGCCTAACTGCAAGAATGGATAAGAAGGATTGAAATAATTGAAGTGGTGCCAACATGGTAATCTCAAACCAAACAAATCTGACAGTACCAGGTTAGTTTACATTTAGACTCTAAAAAAAAAAAAATTCGAAAGCTTTATAGAATACCTTCTGGAATGGATGGTACCATGGTACGTTAACCCTGGTGTCACCCTACGGGATAGGGTGAAGAGGGGAATGTTAATATGTGTTCTAGCTTGAGGCCTGTCCACTGGAATGGTGATGGGCCAAGTTACACGGCTTGAACCAGCTGAGAAGCCCTGACTAGGCCTGGTAACCCACTAATGGTCTCATAGATGAGAACCTGCAAAAGCAGGCCTACATGATGAGTCTTAACAAAATCTGGTACAACTCTCAAATTGAACATAGCACCGAAAATGTAGAAATAATGGATAAAAATGGATGAAGTTTGGTTTTTAAAATTAAGTCTGTGGCACTCAGATCATAAGATTATATGAAAGATGATATGAAACTGATATGCTAGTATAGAGATATTTTTGTATCAAGAGAGAGAAAAACAAGTGTTGACAAAAACGGAAATGTCATAATCAGGTGCAATAGCTAAAACAGATATTTTTGTAAGAAGAAAAACATGTTGTTGACAATAACGGAAATCTTGTAATAGCTAAAACGGAAAGAAGAGGGTACAAATGGACACCTGCCGGAAAAGGAAAAAAAATGATTCAGAGGTTGTGAAATATTAAGAAAAAAAAAGGTCATGCCATTGACTTGTATTAAGACCTGTGCCTATAAAAGAGAGGAGATTTTGCCAGATAGTTGGAACATTTCCCCAACTCTTCTCGGAAGGCACAGCTCTGTGCAATTGAACCCAGAATCTGTCTGATGATGAATGTACCAAGTTGAAGATTTAATCTTGGTAAGAATAAATTGAACCTTCTTTCTGAAAACCATCTGTGTCTTTATTTCTACTTATTCTTTATCTGTCATTTATTCTACAAAGAAAACCATACACAAGAGATCCTCACTCCCTGAACTAACTAGGGTAGATCTTTATATGTGGGAACATAAATGGCCAAAGATCTCCTTAGACCCTATTAGACAGAAAGCTGTGGTCATGGGAATAAGGTGTGAACTCCGCCTTCTGATGCCTCCCCAGAACAGACCCCCATGGGACTGGGTAACCCTGGAGGTCAGGGAAACAATTCAAACCCTTTTGGATGAACTAACGCTCTTTACCCCTCCGTGTAGAGGGGTCAAGAAGGGGTCTAAAAGGGGGGGCATTAAAACACCACTCAGTGGATGCAGACACATTGGTTCGCCTTTCCCTGCCTTTCCCACTTATCTGAGCCTCCGGAGTGAATTTATTTACCTCTTTTGCCTCTGCTTTCCTCACAGTGTTAAAAAAAAAAAAAAAAGTTGTGTCGCGCTTTAGCGCAGCGATCTTGGAAAAGAGGTTTTTTTTTGAGATTCTTCTGCAGGACCGGAGCTGTGATACTCGGTCTAGTGAGGTAAGAGTGTTTTCTGACTTCTCCGGGGTGGGCCCGCGATCGTGACATTTTTGGCGCGAACCGCCATTTTGAATTTTACCGCCGTTTTTGGCGATGGCTGCGGAGACTGTAAAGCGCTGTTCTATATGTGGCAAGCGCAAATCAGCAGCGGGGCTCTGTAAATCATGCTGTACAGACGGTAGAGCCGGCCCGAGCATGGTGAGCGGTGATCTTTCGCGCTCTGAGCTGGCAGCAGACGCCATTTTGGATTTTCCACATGGAGCAGCCTCCGTTGTGACGGAGAGCCCTGAATCCGGGGGGGGGGGGTCCTCTGAGTAAGGCTTATAATAGAGCTGATAGCCCTGGGCAGGATCCGGGCGGTCAGAGAGCAGTTTTCTCCCCTGATTTTGTTTTAATGCTGCATAAGGCATACATGCTTAAAAGAGCTCTTCCACAGGGATCTTCGGAACCTCTGCCTACCCCCCCCCCCCCCCCAGTGGATCCTGGCCTTTTGGAGTTGGCTTTGACTGTTTCTTATCCTCCTGATAAACGCAGAAGTGCTAATTCCCCTTCTAAGTGTGGCGCACCCCCCTTTTCCCCCCCGTGGTCGGGCTAGGAGGATTCTGAGGGGTCTGGCAGAGCTTCTTGGTCTGAGGAGCCAGAGTCGGGTGCAGAATTGTCACAGGATCTTGATGATCCGTCTGCGGTGAGCATTTTCCACCACGAGGAGCTGCCAGCGCTTATTTCAGATGCCTTACAAGCCCTCTCGATTGAAGATCCAGGGAGTGGCACAGCCTCCTCTGTTAATCCAAGGATGGCTAGTACCAGAAAGCCTGCTCGAGCCTTTCCTTTGCATGACTCCATCCAAGAGCTTATTTCGGCTCAATCGGCTGACCCCGAGGGACCTTTGAAGGTTGCCAGGGCTATGGGGCAATTATACCCTCTGAGTGAGGAACATTTGGCTCGCTTTGCAATGCCTAAAGTGGATGCCCTGGTCACGGCTGTGACAAAGAGAACTACCCTCCCTGTTGAAGGAGGTGTTACCCTGAAGGATATTCAAGACCGCAGGCTTGATTCAGCTCTGAAGCAGTCCTTTGATTTGGCAGGTCTCACTGTTCGGGCGTCTGCATGCAGTTGTTATGCTGCTAGAGCCTGCCTGGCTTGGTTACAGCAGGCAGTGGAACAGCCCGGTGATGGAGCGGAGACCTTATCTGAAGTGGCTCCGCGGATAGTAACATAGTAACATAGTAGATGACGGCAGAAAAGACCTGCACGGTCCATCCAGTCTGCCCAAGAAGATAAATTCATATGTGCTACTTTTTTATTTGTACTGTCCTCTTCAGGGCACAGACTGGCCAGCACTATCCCCGCCTCCCAACCACCAACCCCGCCTCCCACCACTAGCTCTGGCACAGACTGTATAAGTCTGCCCAGCACTATCCTCGCCTCCCAACTACCAGTCCCGCCTCCCACCACCAGCTCTAGCACAGACCGTATAAGTCTGCCCAGCACTATCCCCGCCTCCCAAATACTAGTCCTGCCTCCCACCACCAGCTCTGGCACAGACCGTATAAGTCTGCCCAGCACTATCCCTGCCTCCCAGCCACCAACCCTGCCTCCCACCACTGGCTCTGGCACAGACCGTATAAGTCTGCCCAGCACTATCCCCGCCTCCCAACCACCAGCCCCGGCACAGACCGTATAAGTCTGCCCAGCACTAGCCCCGCCTCCCAACCACCAGCCCCGGCACCCATTCTAGGCTAAGCTCCTGAGGATCCCTTCCTTCTGCACAGGATTCCTTTATGTTTATCCCACGCATGTTTGAATTCCGTTACCGTTTTCATCTCCACCACCTCCCGCGAGAGGGCATTCCAAGCATCCACCACCCTCTCCGTGAAAAAATACTTCCTGACATTCTTCTTGAGTCTGCCCCCCTTCAATCTCATTTCATGCCCTCTCATTCTACCGCCTTCCCATCTCCGGAAAAGGTTTGTTTGCGGATTAAAACCTTTCAAATATTTGAACGTCTGTATCATATCACCCCTGTTTCTCCTTTCCTCCAGGGTATACATGTTCAGGTCCGCAAGTCTCTCCTCATACGTCTTGTAACGCAAATCCCATACCATCCTCGTAGCTTTTCTTTGCACTGCTTCAATTCTTTTTACATCCTTAGCAAGATACGGCCTCCAAAACTGAACACAATACTCCAGGTGGGGCCTCACCAACGACTTATACAGGGGCATCAACACCTCTTTTCTTCTGCTGGTCACACCTCTTTCTATACAGCCTAGTAACCTTCTAGCTACGGCCACCGCCTTATCGCACTGTTTCATCGCCTTCAGATCCTCAGATACTATCACCCCAAGATGCCTCTCCCCATCCGTACCTAGCAGACTCTCACCACCTAACACATACGCCTCTCTTGGATTTCTACTCCCTAAGTGCATCACTTTGCATTTTCGCATTGAATTTTAATTGCCAAACCTTAGACCGTTCTTCTAGCTTTTTCAGATCCTTTTTCATGCTTTCCACTCCCTCCGGGGTGTCCACTGTGTTACAAATCTTAGTATCATCCGCAAATAGGCAAACTTTACCTTCTAACCCTTCGGCAATGTCACTCACAAATATATTGAACAGAATCGGCCCCAGCACCGATCCCTGAGGCACTCCACTACTCACCTTTCCCTCCTCCGAGCGAACTCCATTCACCACCACCCTCTGGCGCCTGTCCGTCAACCAGTACCTAATCCAGTTCACCACTTTGGGTCCTATCTTCAGCCCATCCAGTTTATTTAAGAGCCTCCTGTGGGGAACCGTGTCAAAAGCCTTGCTGAAATCTAAGTAGATTACGTCTATGGAGTCGGCCTTGTCCTTTTTGGCTGACGCCCTTTATGATATTGCAGAGCTTCGGCTAAACAAATGACTGTAGCAGTGGCGGCTCACTGCACTCTTTGGCTACGATATTGGGCGGCGGACATGGCCTCTAAGCAAAGGTTGGTGAAGTTGCCCTTTCAAGGCCTTCTCCTGTTTGGTGAGGAGCTGGAAAACATTGTTAAAGGCCTGGGGGATTCCAAACCTCAGCACTTGCCCGAAGATAGGCCGAAGCCTTCCTCTAAGGGTCAGGAGGTCCGCTCCTCTTACAGACCTCGCTTCCGTGAAGCTAGAAGGTACCGCCCGGGGCGTGCTGCTGGGTTCACTTCTCGTGCCCGCTTTCAGCAGAGAAACTCTTTTCACTCGGGCAAACGTTCCGCAGCTGCCGGTTCTAGGCCTGGAGTGCAGGGGCGACCCTCTCAATGATGGTGCACGGGCCCCCTCTTCGTTTCCTGTCATCGGAGGAAGACTTTCCCTCTTTTTCGAGGAGTGGGCCAAAATCTCCGCAAATCAGTGGGTCTTGGACCTGATCAGAGACAGATACCGAATAGAATTCGATGCCCCGGTGAGAGACGTGTTTGTGGAGTCCCGAGCGGTTCTGCCACCAAACAGGCGGCGGTAGAGGAGACTTTGCACAGTCTGTGCCAGATAGGGGCTGTGACCCCGGTGCCTCCCGCCGAACAAGGTCTAGGCCACTACTCCATTTACTTTGTGGTGCCACGAAAAGGCGGGTCTTTTCGCCCGATCCTGAACTTAAAAGAGCTGAACAAGTCCTTAAGAGTGCGGCATTTTCACATGGAAACCCTGCGCTCCGTCATTGCGGCGGTACAGCCAGGAGAGTTTCTCACGTCTCTGGACCTGAAAGAAGCTTACTTGCACATACCAATTTGGCCCCCGCACCAGAAGTTTCTGCAGTTTGCGGTGTTGGGAAAACATTTCCAGTTTCAGGCCTTGCCTTTTGGCCTCGCCACAGCTCCCCGAACCTTCTCCAAGGTAATGGTGGTAGTAACTGCTTTTCTCAGGCAAGAGGGTATCCGGGTTCACCCGTACCTAGACGACTGGCTCATCAGAGCAGACTCAGAAAAAGAGAGTCATCTAGCTACAGCCAGAGTGGTTTCAGTCCTTCAATCTCTGGGCTGGGTCGTCAATATGGCCAAAAGTTACCTGACCCCCTCGCAATCTCTAGAATATTTGGGGGCCAGGTTCGACACAGCCTCGGGCTATGTGTTTCTTCCCGAGCAAAGGCGGTGCAAACTTCAGAATCAGGTCCGTCTGCTCCTGAGGATGCCCCGCCTGCGAGCTTGGGACATTGTCCAGCTATTGGGATCGATGACGGCCACCTTGGAAGTGGTGCCATGGGCGAGAGCGCACCTGAGACCTCTACAATATTCTCTACTTCTACGATGGTCTCCAGTATCTCAGGATTATCAGTGCAGACTTTCTTGGCTCCCTGCGGCCCGCCTCAGTATGGAGTGGTGGCTCTCGGACAGCATGTTGCGGCGGGGAATGCCGCTGGCACTCCCCGATTGGTGCCTAGTGGTGACAGATGCCAGCCTGAAGGGCTGGGGCGCACATTGCCAGGGGAAGCATGCCCTGGGTCTGTGGACGCCCGACGAGTCGGAGTGGTCTATCAACCGCCTGGAGTTGAAAGCGATGTTTCTGGCTCTTCTGGCCTTTCAAGTGACCCTGGAAGGATTGGCTGTCTGAGTGATGTCGGACAACACGACAGCAGTGGCCTTCATAAATTGACAAGGCGGAACTCAGTGCAGAGCTCTAGCCGCGCAGGCCGAACAAATTTTCCACTGGGCCGAGCTACATCTACAGTTCCTGTCAGCAGCTCACATTGCAGGTCAGAGCAATGTGCAAGCCGACTAAGCAGGCATCAGATCGATCCAGCGGAGTGGGAACTAGCAGACGATGTATTCCTGCAGATATGTGCCAAATGGGGCAAGCCAGTGATGGATCTTATGGCGACCAGTTCCAATGCCAAAGTCCCGTGCTTCTTCAGCAGACAGAGGGATCCTCGCTCTGCCGGGTTGGATGCCTTGGCTCAACCCTGGCCCCTGGGCTTGCTGTATGTCTTCCCTCTGTGGCCCTTGATAGGGCGAGTGCTCCTGCGGATTCGGCTGCATCCAGGAGAAGTGGTGCTCATCGCCCCAGATTGGCCCAGGAGGCCTTGGTATGCGGACCTCCGACAGATGCTGTTGGAGGCTCCCTTTCCGTTACCTCTGGTTCAGCACCTGTTGTCACAGGGGCCGGTGGCCATGGAGGGCGCCTGCTGCTTTGGTCTTATGGCATGGCGATTGAGAGGGCGCAATTGAGAGATAAAGGCTACTCAAATAAGGTAATTTCCACTCTCCTGCAGGCCCGTAAGTGCTCCACTTCCGTGGCTTATGCCAGGATTTGGCGCCAGTTTGAAGTCTGGTGTGTTTCAAGAGCGCTTTCTCCGTTGCGGGCTCCTGTCTCGCCGATTCTGGACTTTTTGCAGGATGGTGTACACAAAGGCTTGGCCTATAATTCCCTGCGGGTGCAAGTGGCAGCATTGGCCTCCCTGTGTGGCAAGGTTGAAGGCGTATCCTTAGCTGCTCATCCAGATGTGGCACGATTTCTTAGAGGGGTGCTTCGGCTCCGTCCTCCCGTGCGGGCACCTTGTCCAGCTTGGAACCTGGGGTTAGTATTGAAGGCCCTTCAGGGGACTCCCTTTGAACCGCTTCGGTGTGCTTCAGAGAAAGATTTGACACTGAAGGCCATCTTTTTAGTGGCCATTACCTCAGCAAGACGGGTGTCAGAGCTCCAGGCGTTGTCCTGTAGAGACCCTTTTCTGCAATTCTCAGAGTCAGGGGTCACGGTTCGGACCGTGCCTTCCTTCATGCCTAAGGTGGTTTCAGCGTTTCACCTAAACCAGCCTGTTTTTCTTCCCTCCTTTGTTGAGGAGGAGTTTCCAGATTCATTTGGGCAGTTGCACCTTTTGGATGTGCGCAGGACTCTGTTGCAGTATCTGCGAATTACAAATTCTTTCAGGACCTCTGATCATCTTTTTGTGCTGTTTGCAGGTCCTCGCAGAGGGTCTTCAGCGTCTAAAGCCACTATTGCCTGTTGGCTTAAAGAAGCTATCTTTTCAGCATATCTGCTGTCTGGCCGGGCTCCGCCTGAAGCCTTTAAGGCACATTCCACAAGAGCGATTTCCTCTTCCTGGGCGGAAACTGGAGCACTATCTATTCAGGAGATTTGCAGTGCTGCAACATGGGCTTCTAAGCTCTCTTTCGCCCGACATTACAGGCTGGATGTGACTGGCAGGAGGGATGCGCGTTTTGGAGCACAGGTGCTAGCGCGTGGTGTGGCTTGTTCCCACCCTATTTAGGGATTGCTTTGTTACATCCCATACGTAATGGCTTCATCTGCTTGATGACAAGGAAGGGAAAATTAGGTTCTCACCTTGGTAATTTTCTTTCCTTTAGTCATAGCAGATGAAGCCATGAGCCCTCCCTGTATGATTGTCTGTATTGCAGTGATTCTGATTTCAGGTGCTGTTCTTGTTTCCTGAAGTTATATTCCTTCCTTGGGGAGTCGGAAAACAGTCTTCTGGATTCTTGTTACAGTTATAGGAGGATGAGTTTATTCCCTCCAGGAGGATGCAAGAATTCCCTCCGTTTATACAAAGTGGAGGACGAGTTTATTCCCTCCAGGAGGATGAGTTCATTCCCTCCTTTTTTGAGTTCATGCCCTTGTTAAGGGGCCATCGTTCGCTGTGAGGAAAGTTCATGTTATTCCCATTGCGGTTTGCCATACTGCTTTGGAAGCTTCAAATACTGAAGAGGCAGTGGAGCTAGCTGGCCATGAGGCACTGTGAAATTTGAGTGCTCTCTATCTCCCCCTGCTGGTTGATGGACACAACCCATACGTAATGGCTTCATCTGCTATGACTAAAGGAAAGAAAATTACCAAGGTAAGAACATAATTTTCCCTTTTACCGTATTAGCTATCTTTTCTGCCATTTGCCGCTTTGCTTTCCTGACAGCTTTTCCAGCTTCTCTTCACTTATTCAGGTAACATACAAGCTTATTTTCAAACGAGAACGCCGGGCAAAAAGCGACATAAAAGGCACATGGCCAGCCCCGTGATAGAAGGCCGGCTAAATCCAATAATGGAAGGCGAGACGTAAGGCCGGCGTCAACGCGAAGCTGGCCATCTATGGCCGGGCCCATAGGGGGCGTGTTAGAGGCATGTTAGGGGCGGCGTTACGAGATGGCCACCTCCAACGTATAACGGCTAGCGTAATGGTTTTGAAT
Organism: Microcaecilia unicolor; assembly: GCF_901765095.1. NCBI lineage: Eukaryota > Metazoa > Chordata > Amphibia > Gymnophiona > Siphonopidae > Microcaecilia > Microcaecilia unicolor. Next base: position 118,626,595 of record NC_044038.1, read on the forward strand.
GGCCGGGAACATGGCCGGCATTAATTAGACCCGAAATAAAAGCAAACAGAGTAAGGAGGAAGTTGTCTTTAGACCCATTAGCGATTTTGTGGAGTTGGAGCATGGCGAGAGCGTTGTTGGGAGAGAAAGCTGAATTGTTGTTTGAGAGTTTGTTGAGTACCTGTTACCTTTGTCTGTGTGCTGTGGTAGGAACGTTGTCAGCCTCACCTGCCTCATTTGTGTTTTACCTTTTCACCTTTTCCTACCTACCCCTTCTAGTCAGTAGCGTAGCTAGGTGGGGTGCAGGGGGAGCAGTTGCTCCCCCAAACAGCTTTGTAGAAAAAATGGCGCCTATGCGCCTCTTGCCAATATTCTTTTTGCCGTCGCCCAAGAGAGGCTCCAATCTTTTCCTGCCTCTTCTGCCCGCTCTCCCCATCCGTGTGGTCTGGTTACTTTTACCGCCCCGAAGTGCCGTTCTCCCTCCAGCACCGGCGATTCCCATAGTCAGCTTCTGACAGCGTGCGTCGTCAGGGCCTCTCCTCAGGCGCGTCCCCGCCTCTGCGGAAAACAGGAAGTTGCAGAGTAGGCGGGACGCGCCTGAGAGGCCCCGACGACGCACGCTGTTAGAAGCTGACTATGGGAATCGCCGGTGCTGGAGGGAGAACGGTGTTTCAGGACAGTAAAAGTAACCAGACCACACGGACGGGGAGAGCGGGCAGAAGAGAGGGAGAAAAATGCAGAACTCGGGAGGGGATGGAGAAGGGAGAAAGCGCTGCCCAAGACCAGAGTAGAAGTGAACCTATCTAGTCCACTGTAAGCAAGGTAAGGAAGCCAATTTGTAATCCGTTTCCACTTTCCTCCCCCACTCAAAACAAAGCAAGCAAACTTATGAGGTGCTGCATCCACCTTGTCATTCTTTAATGTTGCTCCATCTTAAAAGGTGGAGGAGAAAAGAAATAACAATTGACTATCACTAAAACAGCTTCAAAAATGATTGTAGCTGGTAGAAACTGCAATTATAAACTCTATAGTTTGTGCTCATTTTTTTTCACTGTTCTTATATATAGATGTCCAGATTTCAGTGAAGCTATCCTGTTTCCTGATGGGTTCATCTTAACTGTAGTTGTAATCTGCCTTCAGAAGCCTGGTGTTATAAAGGTGATAGAATATACCAGGGGCGTATCTGGACTTCAGCGGTAGGGGGGGCCAGAGCCGAGGTGAGGGGGCACATTTTAGCCCCCCGGTGCCGCTGACTCCCCCCGCCGCCATCGCTGACACCCCCTGCTGACGCCAGCACCACCTCCAACAAGTTTGACCCCCCCCCTCGACCCGCCTGCCATCCATCGCCGTCTGTACCTTTGCTGGCGGGGGACCCAACCCCCGCCAGCAAAGGTACAGACGGTGACGGCAGGTTGGCGGGGTGGGGGTTGAGAGGGGCACCGGCAGGGGGGTCCAGGGCCAAATTTATGGGGGTCCAGGCCCCCGTGGCCCTATAGCAGCTAAGCCCCTGGAATATACTGAAATTAAATGGTAGAATATACCGAAATTAAATGGAAGTAGAATTAAACTCTCCTTTCATTGTGGCACATGGAATCACATCTTCATCTGTTTTGTAGATGTCTACCTTTTAGATACACAAAGGGATTATTCTGTTTTGAATATGTTTCAGGGGCAAGTAGTTTTATAAATCAAAATCAAAATAAATATTTTGTTTCATGCAGATCTCTTTTGTTTAAACATAAATGGGCTATAAGCCCCTAATTCAGTCCACTGGTTTTCTTATCTTTTGTTCTTGAGATGACTTATATCATGCCAAAACTGAAAACTCATATCACTATCTGGTCAATAATAAAAGGAACACTATCTGCCCTAAAAAGTTGTTTTGCGGCTCTACATGAGCAATTGTGATATTGAATAAATAAGTGTATGTTTGTGCCCCATGCATCCTTTCAAGAAATCCAGTTAACTGTTTAACATTAGTGGAACATAGCTACAGAGGCATGGTAGAGTTGCATTTTTAATAGGGTAATACTAGGGCCCAGCTAAGAAACAGGTTATTTTGAGTTAGTCTTCACTGGATCAAACTTCCTTTCCTTGTGCCATCAGTATCCAGCAGGATAGGCAGTGTCTTAAAAGGTGGAGGATAAAGGATTTTTTTTTTAACAATAAAGAGTGACAATGTGGATGCAGCAGCTCATAGGTTTGCTTGCTTTGTTTTGAGAGTACAGCAATGACAGCTGCGTGGGGAAGGGGAAAGTGAGATTGGCCTAATTGGTTTCAACATTTTGATGTCACTAGGCCTTCTGTCTATTAAACCTCCTTGGAGCTGCCAGAGGATGGACTGTGGGAACAGGCCAGGAAGATATGTGGCCCCAAGGAGGATGGGGAGCGCTGAAAGAGACGGGGAAGAAGGTTAACATGGGGAGAAAGAAGGGTAAATGCTGGATAGGGAGGGAAAAGGACACAGAGTCAATACTGGAGAGGAGAGGGACATTGGAACGCAAAGAGGCAGTGCTAGAAAATTAAGAAATGGGGACACAGGGGCTCTACTGAAAAGGAGAGGGATAGGGACACAGAGGGGCACTACTGAGAAGGGGAGGAGGAGATAGGGACACAGAGGGGCACCACTGGAAGTAGGAATGGAAATATGGGGACAATGGTGAAAAAGAGGTGAGATGGGGACAAAGAGGTAATGCTGGAAAAGGAAGAAGATGGTAACACAGGGGTATTATTATTATTATTATTTATTGCATTTGTATCCCACATTTTCCCACCTTTTTGCGGGTTCAGTGTGGCTTACAATATGAGATGAGTGATGGAAATACAGTTTGTTACAAATTGGTTATGGATTACATTGTGCAGAGTTATGCGAGACAATCGAGGTGTCGTTAAGGAATGTAACAATGGAACACAAACATTGAAACATTGGAAGGAGATAATGAGAGCTTAGAGGGCGATAATAAGGCATAAAGATATATGGTATTGTGAGAAGGGAGAGGCTGTCCTACCCTGGTTAGGCCCCTAGAGGGCGCTGTTCCCCTAAAATGTCCAGGGAGAAGGGCTGGGTGAGTCGCTGAAGGGAGCCAGTAAGGGGAGGTATAGCTGGAGGTCGCTAGGACCGGGGAGAGTCCTGGAGGTGGAAACAGGTGCAGCAGGTTATGGGCTGGGTCCTGTTTGGCCATTAAACACTTAATACCCCACCTGAGTGTGAGGGAGAGGAGAGCTAGCAGCGGAAGAAGAGAGCTGGTAGCTGAAGCAGGAGGTCCCCATGTGAAGTACTGGCTGAGCCCTTTGGACTGGTGGTGAACTGTGTGCAAAGCAAGGAAGCTGGCTGGGGTAAGAAGGCCCTAGAGTGCCAGGTATAAGAACTGTGTGTTACAAGGACGGACTGGGTGTCCGGGTTATAAGGAAGGACTGAGTGTCCAGGTGCTTAAGCTGGAAGATTGAACTGACTAGGAAGAAATGTTTAAGCTGGAAGGACTGTTTAAGCTTGTAAAAGTGTTTTAAGCTGGAAGAAGTGTGCCCCAGGAAGGGGGAATAAAAGATTTGTAAGAGAATATCCTGTTGGTGAGACCTGACTGTGTTTGCCTTTGAGAAGCAGGTCACCCTGAGCAGAAAGGGGTAGTAGAATAATTTGCATAAAATCTGCATACTGAGAACCAGCTCACCCTGAGTGAAAGAGGGACGTGGGATCATGAAGTGGGAGCTTCATCTTCACCATAGCCTCATCTTCACAGTATGCATATTTCTGTGAGTAAGGGTATGAATGATGTGAGATTACGGGGGGTGGGAGTTCAGAAGTGGGTGTATGATGCATTAGTGAACAGTGAGTGTGGACTTTATGTGTTTTGGCTTTTTCCGTAAATTTTTTCAAAAAGATGGGTCTTCAATAATCTGCGGAAGGAAGCTTGCTCGTAGATCATTCTTAAGTTGTGCGGCAGTGTATTCCAAAACTGCGTGCTCATGTGAGAAAAGGTTGACGCGTGTAGCGTCTTGTATTTCAAGCCCTTGCAATTGGGGAAGTGGAGGTTGAGGAAGGTTCGGGATGAACTTTTGGCGTTTCTGGGTGGTAAGTCTATTAACTCAGACATGTAGGCTGGGGCTTCGCCGTGAATGATTTTGTGGACTAGTGTGCAAACTTTAAAAGTGACGCGTTCTTTGAGTGGAAGCCAGTGCAGTTTCTCTCGTAGTGGTTTTGCACTTTCATATTTTGGCTTTCGTATTTTGGGCCGTTTGAAGTTTCCTCAGTGTTTGCTCTTTGCAGCCTGCGTATAGTGAGTTGCAGTAATCCAGATGGCTGAGTACGAGGGATTGTACTAGGCTGCGAAAGACGGTAGTGCTGGAAAAAGGGGGAAGATGAGGACACAGGGCAATGCTAGAAAAAGGGAGAGATGGGGACACCTGGATGACAGATGCTAGAAAAGGGGGAGATGAGGAGACCAGGTAGGCTTGTGCTGAAATGGGGGGGAGATGGGGACACAGAAATGGCAGATGCTGAACTTGAGGGTAGGATAGGGACAAGGGACACAGAAGGGAGATGCTGGACAGGACAAATAGTGGTGCAGAGGAAAGAAGGTTGGTGCACTGGGAGACAGAAGAAATCAGATGGGCAAAAGACCCTGTAATAGCAGAAGAAACAGAGAAAAACAGAAAAGAGACAGCGGGACCGAAGCAAATGAGAAAATAAATTGTTCAAACAACAGTAGAGGGATCCAAGTGCATTTTCTTAAGTCATTTTGGATGTACTGCAACACAGATTTTGATGGGTAGAATCAGGGACTGCAAATCCCATATGAATTTGGGATGTGAGTTCACACTAGGACTGGTTAAAAAGTCTCTCTTCTGGAACTGGATCACGTGGCAGCTCTATACACAGCTATTTGATAGTGGGGTCATAAAATGCAAGATCAGTGCCAAACAGATGTAGAGAAGGAAAGGAAGAAGACAAGAGGTGAGAGAAGAAATAGAAAGGCCAGCCTGGAAAAGAATTTGTAAGGCTGACTCATGGAATATGGAAAAAAAGACTGGGACCAGCCAAATTCCCAGACAACAAAGGTAGAAAATTTTATTTAATACTTTGTAAGGACAGAGATGTACCTGCTTTGTAAAATGTACAGGAGAAAATGCATTTCTGTCTCTTTTCTACTAGTATTGCACTGTTTATAAGGTCTGGCTTCCTTGGACAGAGAGTGGGGGGGTCTCTATTTCAATTCTGTTGTTGGTGGGTTTTTTTTTTTGTGGCTCCCTATTCTGTATTAGATTGGTAGAACGGAATGTTGTCACAATTTGGGTTTCTGCTAGGTGCTTGTGACCTGCGTTGGCCACTGTTGGAACAGAATACTGGGCTAGATGGACCATTGGTCTGACCCAGTATGGCTAATTTTATGTTTATATAGATGAGGGTCTGTCCATGTTCTGCATGTGTGACTGAGGTGAAGGATTCTGCTAGCATGTAGTGTCTGTGTAGGAAGGTGTAACAGTGCAGTTTGTTCCAGTTTTCCAATAGTAGGTATATTGGTGCTCCACAGTCCAGTGTAATATATATAGCACTCTCTTCTGATAGGTGGGTTAGGGCTGTTATGGTGTGGTAAGTTTTGTGTTCTAGGGCAGTCCTGGAGTACCCCCTTGCCAGTCACCACACAAACAAAAGCCCATCTGATTTAAAACAAGGTGTCTAGCAGTGGAAGGAATGTGTGTGCTATTCCTGAATATTTTTACTTTGTAGTTAAGAAGACAGGTTGCCTGCTCTGGCCAGTCCAGGGACCTCTTCTGTGTCCTGCCTCCTCATGTAACTTACTGTTTCCTTGTAGGCAGGACGCAACAGAGACAGCCTGTATTAATCATTGCCCACCATAGCACCTGAGCAACAACACAGACACTGCTGTCTAGCTGACACCAACCGGCGCCTATTTTATAAAAGTCTGCTCCCCCTGAGATCAGAACCTGGCTAGGCCTCTGCTTCTAGTCCCCAAACCCAAATACCACTACTACTACTATTTAACATTTCTATAGTGCTATATAGTGCTACAAGGCATACGCAGTGCTGTACACCAAACATAAGAAAGACAGTCCGCTGCTCAGAGAGCTTACAATCTAGAAAGACAAGTAAACAGACAGAAGGGTAAGGGAATAAATAGGTGAGGATAAAGGACAGGGCAAGTGAGTAGAGGTTAGGAATCAAAAGCAGTGGTAAAGAGGTGGGCTTTAAGTTTGGACTTGAAAACGGCCAAAGATGGGGCAAGGCACACAGGCTCTGGAAGTCTATTCTAGGCATGAGGTGCAGCAAGACAAAAGGAACGGAGTCTAGAATTAGCAGTAGAGGAGAAGGGGACGAATAGGAGAGGTTTATCTACAGAACGGAGAACCCGAGGGGGGGCGTAGGGAGAGACGAGGGTGGAGAGGTACTGGGGAGCAGCAGAGTGAATACACTTATAGGTCAACAGGAGAAGCTTGAACTGAATACAGAAATGGATGGGGAGCCAGTGAAGTGACTTAAGGAGAGGGCTAATGTGGGCATAGCGACTTTGGCGGAAAATGAGTCGTGCAGCAGAGTTTTGGATTGATTGAAGAGGAGAGAGATGGCTAAGAAGGAGACCAGTGAGTAGTAGGTTACAATAATCAAGACGAGAGGTGACAAGAGTGTGGATAAGGGTTCTGGTAGAGTGCTCAGAGAAGAAGGGACAGATTTTGCTAATGTTGTAAAGAAAGAAACGACAGGTTTTGGCAATCTGCTGAATGTGAGCAGAGAAGGAGAGAGAGGAGTCAAAGATGACCCCAAGGTTACGAGCAGATGAGACAGGGAGAATGAGAGTGCCATCCACCGAAATAGAGAAAGGGGGGAGAGGGGAGGTAGGTTTAAGGGGAAAGATGAGAAGCTCGGTTTTGGCCATGTTGAGCTTCAGATGACGCTGAGACATCCAGGCAGCAATATCAGACAGGCAGGCTGAGACATTGGTCTGGATGGTGGTAGAGATTTTGGGGGTAGAGAGGTAGATTTGGGAGTCATCAGCATAGAGATGGTATTGAAAGCCATGGCATAATATTAGAGAGCCAAGGGAGGAAGTATAGATGGAGAACAGGAGAGGACCGAGTACAGAACCCTGAGGTACACCGATTGGTAGAGGAATAGAAGTGGAAGAGGATCCACCAGAGTGTACACTAAAAGTGCGAAGCGAGAGGTAGGAGTAGAACCCGGAAAGAACAGAGCCCTGGATTCCAAATGAAGACAGCGTATCAAGGAGTAGGCTGTGATCAACAGTGTCAAAAGCGGCGGACAGATTGAGAAGGATGAAAATAGAATAGAGACCTTTGGATTTGGCCAGGAACAGGTCATTGGAAACTTTAGTAAGTGCAGTTTCAGTTGAATGAAGAAGGTGAAAGCCAGATTGAAGTGGGTCAAGAACAGCATGAGATGAGAGAAAGTCAAGACAGCGGCGGTGAATGGCACGTTCAAGTAACTTGGAAAGGAAGGGGAGGAGGGAGATGGGTCAATAGTTGGAAGGACAGGTAGGGTGAAGTGAAGGCTTCTTCAGGAGCGGTGTGACCACAACATGTTTGAAGGCATCAGGAACAGTCGCAGTGGAGAGAGAGAGATTGAGGATATGACAGATAAAAGGGGTGAGAGTAGGAGAGATGGAGTTAAGAAGGTAGGTAGGAATGGGATCAGAGGAACAGGTAGTTTGTTTTGAGGAGGAGAGAAGATGTGATGTTTCTTCATCAGTGACCTCAGGAAAGGAGGAAAAGGATGGAGGGGTTGAGGAAATAGGGGAACGGACAAGGGGAGGGACAAGGGGAGGGAGAGGTGGGGGTGGTTTGGTAGAGAATTCGAAGTTAATCTTCTGAACCTTGTCGAGGAAGAACTCAGCTAGGGTTTGAGGAGATAGAGAGGGGGGAGTTGGGGGCGGAGGCACCTTGAGGAGAGAGTTTAGTGTGGCGAAGAGAAGGCGAGGGTTTGAGCCAAGAGAATTAGACCTTCCTCTATCTCCCCCATCCCTCTCCATTCACTGTCCCCAATTTCATATTTCATTCCCTTACCTGTTTGTAGTCTCTGTTTGTCTCTTTGTCCTGTGTACTGCTGCATCGTGTTTGTGAAGACTGCTTGGAGAGTGATTGGCTACAGGGTGTGGCAGGAGTGCTTGCTGTGTGTGACTGCATTGTTTGTCGGTGGTGGCAGAGTGAGTGTCAGCTTCTGTTTGTTCCTGCTGTCTTTCACCAAGTTGGTAGGGAGAGGTGAGCACTGGTGTATTGCACCTCTAGTGTGGGGAAATGGAAGCACTAAATGCACAGGTGGCTTACATGTTGGAGGAAGAGGGGAGGCACCGCAGGAGGTATGCACGTCCCAGAGTTTTCAGGCCCCTTAGCACTTTCCTAGACCTCACTGACCTGCAGTGTCTCACTAGGTACCGCTTTGATAGGGCTGCCATTCAGCACCTTTGTGACCAGCTCCAACCCCTCCTGCAGGCCGGGACCCGTAGGAACAACCCCATCCCTGTGCACCTAAAGGTCACTGTTTCTCTCCCTTTTCTGGCCACTGGGAGTTTCCAGTCTGTCCTAGCTGTGAACACGGGTCTCACCCAGCCTTCCATTTCTAACTGCCTCACCCCAGTGGGCCTGGGCCCACCCAATCTCAGCTCAGGCCCACCCAGTTTTGCGCCAGCGAAAAGTACACAGCAAAGCAGCAGCTGAACGGGCACAGCCTTAGTTTCTGCCGTCGCGGTGGCAACCTGCTTAGCTGACGTCCCACCTACCTGCGTTTTGCCAGTCTCGGCAGCTCTTAACTTCCAGTCCTCCTGCGCTGCCTCAGCCTCGTTCTTGCTATGCGCCACAGCCACGCGGTACTGCCTGCTTCCCCCTGGTCCGCAGTGCAGGCAGATAGGGCTCTCAAACCCCTTCCGGGGACTCTTGAAGTTGGGTAATTTGGAACGTCGTGGGGCTACGGGGATCTGAAGGAATTCTACTGTGAGCTCTCACCCTTTGAGTTTCACCTTTTCCTACATGCTGAGGACCGAACCTGCACTGAGAACTGCTCCCTGCTCCGGTGTGAGGCAGTAGGGCCGGCACATGCCGATGGCCGCTTTGATCTCTTTCTCCCAAACAAGAAGCTGTACCTATGGGAAGCTGAGGACTGGGTGGACAGACTGGAGGGAGGAGGTGCTGCAGAAATGTCACCCCCAGCAAGAAGAGACCTGGGAAGTCCTGAAGTCCCCAGAATCTGACAGTAACACACCATGAATCCAGCTGGTTCTCCACTTGTGTTTGACTGGCCATCAGGGCTGTCTGTGGAACAGGATGCATTCAAGGAATCTATTCTGTACATGACAGTGGATCGGAGCTGGAGCCGCTTCATTTTCTCTTTGTCCTTGGAGGCTTTGAAGTGTTTTGTGGTGACAGACTGCACAAAGACCCTGTGCCAGGTCTATGGAATTAACATAATTCGAGACATCCTTCCAGATGCCAGCCTTGGAGGCCCTGCTTTCTTCAGAGTTGTAACCTGAAAGACCTCATTGCGACTACAGGCTGAGAGCCCCAAGGAAACCAAGGCCTGGCGGGAGCTTATTCGAGGGACCCTGACGTCTTATTTAGAAGCAGCCGATGAGCCATTGAATAGGGACTGGGGCAGGAATTCACAGGTTGTGGTGAGAGAAGACAGTTCTTTGTTACAGTACTTGACCCACATACCCACAGGAAAAGGACTGGATTCTCAGAACTTCAAGTGTGCAGGTAAAGGCCTTTATATCTGTTGGTAAACTTCCACAAACTCATGTTTATGACCAAGCTTCATTGTAGTAATATTTCATATTAACCAGGTTGCTGTAATCATCCAATCATGTTACTTTAGAGTGATGTCGCACATAATTCTAGTTTGGTTAGTCTGTCACTTTAGTCAGTAACTTTTCTCCTTTTCTTCTTACTATTATCATAGTGTCTTTTGGATCTTAATCCATCAAAGTTTGTGTCTCTGGGCAAGTCACTTAACCTTCCATTGCCCCGTACCTGTATATTATATGTAAACCGCTTTGATTGTAACCACAGAAAGGCGGTATATCAAGTCCAATCCCCTTTCTCTTTCCTTTCAAGTCTTATCCAATTCTAACTAGTCCATAATGGAATTTATTTTAGTTAGATGGCTTCCATTCTTATTTCTCCTATCATGCTTGGTGAGTCTCCAATTAAATGAACTTGAGGAATACTGTTATATCCCAGTGATTTATACATCTAGACAACACTTTCATTGTCCTTTAATTGGTTGTCCAATTTTCACAATTCATCTTATTACAAAAATAGCTATGTTAAAAGTGCTTCAACATGAACGTCATCTAATTAAAATCACACCCTCTCAAACTGCATCTGATTCTTATTTACCTATACTAGTAGGTTACATTAATGTTAAATCGGTGGTAATCAAATCAGAAGTAGTACATGTGCCAGAGCCGGTGGTGGGAGGCGGGACTGGTGGCTGGGAGGCGGGGATAGTGCTGGGCAGACTTATACGGTCTGTGCCAGAGCCGGTGGTAGGAGGAGGGGCTGGTGGTTGGGAGGCGGGGATAGTGCTAGGCAGACTTATACGGTCTGTGCCCTGAAGAGGACAGGTACAAATCAAGGTAGGGTATACACAAAAAGTAGCACATATGAGTTTATCTTGTTGGGCAGACTGGATGGACCGTGTAGGTCTTTTTCTGCCGTCATCTACTATGTTACGTGCAACTGCAAGCAGCTACACAGCACATCAGGTAATAAAATTTAAATACATTTTTTTAATGTCATGTAATTTTTGTATTCAAAATGTTGGCTGGTGGTGGTGGGCTTCTGGATGGGGGTGGGTTCTTCACTGCCTAGGGAAAACAAAGGTATATTTTAATCATTAAATATATCTCTTTTGCCCTAGGCAATGAGGAGCCCATCTCCACCCAGAAATGTACCAACAATAAATTTTAATAGTGCACAGTTTAATTTTTTAAAAAGTTGTCTATTCCTCTCATTTTGGTGGGTTTTGGGTGGTGATGTTCTGCAGTGCCCAGGTTAAAATTATTTTAAAAAAACAACTTTATATTTAATGTGGGTGGGGGCTCTGCTGTGCCCAGGACATTAAAAAGCAAAAGGTTTTATATTTAATGCTGATGTGCCTCAGGATGAGGGAGATGACAGACTTTGGGGAGATGGGTAGGGGGTAGGATAGGGCTGACACTAGGCTACAGTGAGGGATGGAGGGTAGGGTAGAGAAGGGAAGGGCTGATGCTGGGCAATGGGGGTGGATGGGAGGTAGGAAGGGAAAGGTAGAGCTGATGCCATGCTACAGGGATGGATGGAGGGGGGGTAGGAGAGGGTAGGGCTGATTCTGGGCTATACGGATGGATGGGGGATAGGGAAGGGAAAGGTAGGGCTGATGTTGGGCTACAGGGAGGGATGAGGGGTAGGGAAGGGCAGGGCTGAGGCTAGGCTACAGGACAATTTAAAAGTTTTGGTCCTTTATGCTGTAATTGATGAAGGTTGATCTGTGTTCTGCATGTGAGAGATTCTTCTGGCATGTGGCTTGTGTGGGTATCTATATCAGTCTGACTTGTCTGGCTTTTCCAGTAGGACACACATTGGTGTTGTGTATATTCACTGCTGCCTTTTTAAAGGCGCTGTTATTGGTATTTGTGTGTACAGAATTGGTGGTTTGCAACATAGGCTCCGAATATTTATGTGGTTATGTTGATGCAGGACAGATGGGCAGATTATTTATTTAGAAATCCATCATCAAGTAAACTCTAAGGCATTATTCCATATCATCATGCTGATCAATCCATAGACTGGTGGGTTGTGTCCATCTACCAGCAGGTGGAGATAGAGAGCAATCTTTTTGCCTCCCTATATGTGGTCATGTGCTGCCGGAAACTCCTCAGTATGTTCTCTATCTCAGCAGGTGGTGGTCACACACAGCAGCAGCTCTGGCTAGGTCTCCAAGCCTAATTTGTAGGTTTTGTTGAGTACCTGGGGTTGAGGGCTCTTCTTGAGCAAGTGCAAACCTGGTGGCGCCAGGTCCCTCCTTTTCTCCCCCCTCCCGCTGGCTCCGTTTAAAAAAAAAAAAAAAAATTTTTGGACGTCCTTAAGGGCGTTTATTTAAACGTTTATTGCAGCTACTCACTGGGACACCAGTTCGTTACAGCTCGGAGCGAGAAGCAGGTAATTTTTACCTTTTTAAAGCGAGCAGGGGGTTCCCCGATCGATCTCCACGTGGCCTATGGCGTCGGAGGGTGAGGGCGCGAAGAATCGCTCCCCAGACCGCGTGTGCGCTTCTAGCAGGGATGCGGGGGTCTTAAAATCTGATTCGCCCTCGTTGGGTGTCAGTTTGGAGGCCGGTCAGTGTCCCGGGTCTTCCTCCGTTGCGGCGGTTTTTCCCGCCATAAACGCCCATCCCCCGCTGCTCGCCTCCGCCATCTTGGCCAGCCACTCTGCTCAGATGGCTTCTTCTTGGGCCGCCCTTGAGCTGGGAGACGTTAATGCCATGGCCGCCCTTGATTTGTGCGACGGCAAAAAAGCGGCTAAAGTTAAGCGCCGTTCTTCCCGTGCGGCTCCTTCGCGGAGTGTCGTGCCGGACGCCATCTTGGATGCGCAGCATGTTTCTCCCCCGCTCTTGCGAGCGCCGGTTGAGGGTGCGTCTAGGGCTGTGGCCCAGGCTGCTGAAGTGCACAGTCTGGGGGGTTTCTCCCCCGAGTTTATTTTGCTGCTGCATCAGGCCTTCCTTATGCAAAACGCTGCCCCTTCTCCCTTGTCCGATAAAGGGGTTGAGGCCCCGGGAAGCAAACGCCCTCGGGTGGATTCCCAGGCCTTAGAGGACTTTGTCTCCTCTGATGTAGATGAGGGCAGCGTATCTGAGTTCTCCCAACGGTCCTTTGGGGATTCCTTGGAGGAGACGGATTCCCGCTCGGATGGAGCGGATGACCCCTCTGCAGCGCGGATCTTTCGCTCAGAGGATTTGCCCAACCTGTTAGTGCAGGCCATGAGCATTTTGAAGATTTCCTCTCCAGAGGACATCTCTCCCTCAGCCCCTGTTGGCTCCGCCATTATGCTGGGGACGAAGCGCCCGCCTAGAACCTTCCACGTGCATGATGCCATGCACACCTTAATTTCGGCTCAGTGGGATGTCCCGGAAGCGAGCCTCAAAGTGGCTAGGGCTATGTCCCGCCTCTATCCTTTGCCTGAAAGTGAACGTGAGGCCTTTCTTTGGCCTACCGTGGATTCTTTAATCACTGCGGTGACTAAGAAAACGGCGTTGCCGGTGGAAGGTGGCACGGCCCTAAAGGACGCCCAAGACAGAAGATTGGAGGCGGCCTTAAGGTCGTCCTTCGAGGCGGCTGCCTTAAGTTTGCAGGCCTCAGTTTGCGGCTCCTATGTGGCCAGGGCGTGCCTGACGATTGTGCAGCGGGCTTCCCCCTTGGATCCTTCCTTGAGGGCTGATTGGCCGGCCCTGGAATCGGGCTTGGCTTATTTGGCAGACTTACTGTATGATGTCTTGAGAGCCTCGGCTAAAGGTATGGCTCAGACAGTCTCTGCGCGGCGGTGGCTTTGGCTGAAACATTGGTCTGCTGACCACGCCTCTAAGTCCCGCCTGGCTAAGTTGCCTTTTAAAGGCAAGCTGCTCTTTGGGGTCAAGCTGGACAAAATTGTGACCGATCTCGGCACGTCTAAGGGCAAGAGGTTACCAGAGGTCAGGGCTCGGGCCAGTGCTCGCCCCGGTAACTCCAGAGGACGGTTTCAGGAAGCTCGTCGGTACCACCCGGGCAAGTTGGGTTCCTCTGCCCCCTCTTCCTTCAAGAGGAACTTCTCCCCCAAGCAGCATTCCTTTCGCAGAGACCGCCGTCCCGGAGGTGCGCCCTCCGGTCCTCCCCCAGGGTCTCGTACCCAATGAAGGGGTCCTGGTCCATGGCCCAGTGCAGATTGGAGGACGCCTGTCCTCGTTTCTGGGTGAGTGGACCAGGGTAACTTCAGACGCTTGGGTGCTGGAAGTCATCAGAGACGGCTACAAGCTAGAGTTCTGCCGACCCTTAAGAGACGGGTTTGTACTCTCTCCCTGCAAGTCTCCGGTCAAAGCTGTGGCAGTGCAGCAGACCTTGGACAATCTCATCCGCCTGGGTGCGGTCGTTCCGGTGCCAGAAAATCAGCTTGGCAAGGGACGTTACTCCATTTACTTTGTGGTACCAAAGAAAGGAGGTTCTGTACGGCCTATCCTCGACCTCAAAGGGGTCAATCGGGCCTTGAAAGTTCGGCACTTTCGCATGGAGACTCTCCGCTCTGTTATAGCGGCAGTGAAGGCAGGGGAGTTCCTGGCATCCTTGGACATCAAGGAAGCGTACTTGCATATTCCCATCTGGCCTCCTCATCAACGCTTTCTGCGTTTTGCAGTCCTGGGCCGACACTTCCAGTTCAGAGCCCTCCCGTTCGGGTTGGCTACTGCTCCGCGGACCTTCTCCAAAGTAATGGTGGTCATCGCGGCCTTCCTGCGAAAGGAAGGAGTACAAGTCCATCCTTATCTGGACGACTGGTTGATCTGAGCCCCCTCTTATGCAGAGTGCGGCAAAGCTGTGGACTGGGTGATTGCTCTTTTGAGCTCCCTGGGGTGGATCATCAACTGGGAGAAAAGCCAGCTGCGCCCGACTCAGTCCCTGGAGTATCTGGGAGTTCGATTCGACACCCAAGTGGGCAGAGTGTTCCTGCTGGACAATCGGATTGTCAAACTTCAGGCTCAGGTGGACCAGTTCCTGGTAGCCTCTCCGCTTCGGGCTTGGGACTATGTGCAGCTGTTGTGCTCTATGACGGCCACGATGGAAGTAGTGCCCTGGGCCAGGGCTCATATGAGACCACTACAACACTCTCTGCTGCAGCGCTGGACTCCGGTGTCGGAGGATTATGCTGTGCGCCTTCCCTTGGACCCAGCAGTGCACAAGGCGCTGAGCTGGTGGCAGAAGACAGACAAGTCTGCAGGGATGCCTCTTGTGACCCCGGAGTGGATTGTCGTCACGACGGACGCCTCTTTGACGGGCTGGGGAGCCCACTGCTTGGGAAGGACAGCGCAGGGGCTCTGGTCTCCTGCAGAGGCAAAGTGGTCTATCAACCTCCTGGAACTCAGAGCCATTCGGTTGGCGCTTTTGGAGTTCCTCCCGGTACTGGCGTTGAAGCCAGTACGGGTCCTGTCGGACAATGCCACGGCTGTGGCCTATGTCAACCGCCAGGGAGGTACCAAGAGCGCCCCTCTAGCCAAGGAAGCCATGAATCTATGCCAGTGGGCGGAAGCGAACCTGGAACAGCTGTCAGCGGCCCACATTGCCGGAGTCATGAATGTCAAGGCGGACTTTCTCAGTCGCCATACCTTGGATCCCGGAGAGTGGCAGTTATCGGCTCAGGCGTTCTTGGACATCACGAAGCGCTGGGGCCAGCCGAGCCTAGATCTGATGGCGTCATCGGCCAATTGCCAAGTGCCGCGCTTTTTCAGCAGAGGACGGGACCCTCGATCTCTGGGAGTAGATGCTCTTCTCCAACAGTGGCCGACACAGGAGCTTCTCTATGTGTTCCCGCCCTGGCCCATGTTGGGCAGGGTACTAGACCGGGTGGCAAAGCATCTGGGCCGGATAATCCTATTGGGTCTGGACTGGCCCAGACGTCCCTGGTATGCGGACTTGATCAGGCTCTCAGTGGACGACCCTCTGCGGCTGCCAGTGGAGCACGGCCTGTTGCATCAGGGTCCCGTGGTGATGGAGGATCCCTCCCCCTTTGGTCTTACGGCCTGGCTATTGAGCGGCAGCGTCTGAGGAAGAAGGGCTTCTCAGACAAGGTCATCGCCACTATGCTGAGAGCGAGGAAGCGCTCTACTTCTACTGCTTACGCCAGGGTTTGGCATACCTTTGCAGCGTGGTGTGAAGCAGGCTCACTTTCTCCCTTCACTGCTCCAATTTCTTCAGTGCTGGCATTCCTGCAAGAAGGTCTGGAGAAAGGCCTGTCGCTCAGTTCCCTTAAAGTACAGGTAGCGGCTCTGGCTTGCTTCAGGGGCCGCCTGAAGGGTGCTTCCCTGGCTTCGCAGCCAGATGTGGTACGTTTTCTCAAGGGAGTTAATCACCTGCGCCCTCCTCTGCACTCAGTGGTGCCTGCGTGGAATCTCAACCTGGTGCTAAGAGCCTTGCAGAAGCCACCTTTTGAACCCTTGTCGAGGGCATCTCTGAAAGACCTGACGTTGAAAGCAGTCTTTTTGGTGGCTATCACTTCAGCCAGAACAGTTTCCGAGCTCCAGGCACTCTCATGTCGAGAGCCTTTTCTGCAGTTCACTGAGGCAGGAGTGACTATTCACACAGTGCCTTCCTTCCTGCCCAAGATTGTTTCTCACTTCCATGTGAATCAGCAGCTCTGTCTCCCTTCCTTTCGTAGGGAGGACTACCCAGAGGAATACTCTGCTCTCAAATATCTGGATGTGAGACGAGTCATCATCAGATACTTGGAAGTGACCAATGATTTCCGGAAGTCGGATCATCTGTTTGTCCTGTTTGCAGGTCCTCGTAAGGGTCTGCAGGCTGCTAAGCCTACAGTGGCAAGATGGGTCAAGGAAGCCATTAGAGCGGCTTATGTGGCCGCGGGGAAGGTGCCGCCTATTCAGCTGAAGGCTCACTCCACTAGAGCTCAGGCGGCCTCGATGGCAGAGGCCGGGTCTGTCTCCTTGGAAGAGATATGCAAGGCGGCTACTTGGGCATCGGCCCATACCTTCTCCAGGCATTACCGCTTGACTGTGGCTGCTCGGGCGGAGGCCCGGTTTGGAGCTTCAGTGTTGCGGTCAGGGATTTCAATGTCCCGCCCTGGGTGAGTACTGCTTCGGTACATCCCACCAGTCTATGGATTGATCAGCATGATGATATGGAAGGTAAAATTATGTATCATACCTGATAATTTTCTTTCCATTAATCATAGCTGATCAATCCATAGCCCCTCCCAGATATCTGTACTGTTTATATTCTGGTTGCATTTCAGGTTCAAGTTTAGTCTTCAGTTCCTGTTCAGGAGGACTTCGTGTTCAAGTTTTTTCAATTGGATTCTTCAAGAGTTGAGACGAGTTTGTGTTACAGTGAGCTGCTGCATTCCTCTCCCCTCCGTTTTACGGGGCTGGATTGAGACATAAATTCTGCCGGCGCTCCCTCCTGCTTCGTGCGGCTGTAGGGCAGCTTTGTACCCCTCCCACTTCGGCGGTGTTAGGGTCAGTCAGCTCCTCCCACGGTTGCGGTTGCAGGATAAGCCAGATCCCCCCGCATCGGTGGGGTGGTGTCCCTCCCCCGCTCCACGGGGATGAGCTGGACGGATTCCCCTCCCCCACTTGTGTGGGGATGAGCTGGGTTAATTCCCCTCCCCTGTTTCGGCAGTGGTGAGCTGGGCAGAGTGTCCCTTTGTGGGTGTAATTCTCTAAGTGCTGAGTCCTGCGGATGGAGCTTGGATAGCGACATACTGAGGAGTTTCCAGCAGCACATGACCACATATAGGGAGGCAAAAGGATTGCTCTCTATCTCCACCTGCTGGTAGATGGACACAACCCACCAGTCTATGGATTGATCAGCTATGATTAATGGAAAGAAAATTATCAGGTATGATACATAATTTTACCTTTAGGAGTATCCCAAGAAACACTACTCACACCTATATATACATAGTGCCCACCCATATTAGCTCTGGGCCCACCCAAAATGTCAGGTCTGGCTACGCCACTGCCTCACCCAGTTCCTTGATGCCTTCCTTACCCATACCTCTGAGTACATCACCTTCCCCACCACCCCCCAGGCCCTGCAGAACAACATGGCTGACTTCTACGCCGTAGCTCGCTTCCCCTCGGTCATAGGCGCCATTGACTGCACACATGTTGCACTCAGACCCCCCCCCCCCCCCCCCCCCGGGCACGAGAGGCCACTTATAGGAACAGGAAAGCATTCCACTCACTCAATATGCAAGTTGTGTGTGACGCCCAGGGGGAGATTATAGACATGTGTGCCCAATACCCAGGTTCCACCCATGATGCCTATATATTGCAGCACTCAGGAATCTTCCACAGGTTTGACCGAGGGGAGATCACCGGCGGATGGCTCCTAGGTAAGTGCAGCATGGATCTGCCAAAACTATACCTCCTCCAACAGCCAGCCCTCAGCACTGTCTCCATCCAGCTCACTCCACAACCCACTATCCCTCCCCCCCCACCTCCACAAGGTACCTGCTCCAAACAATACACACTCATCATCTGTCTCATCCTGCTTCTCTCCAAAGGTGACAGAGGCTACCCACAGCGGACTTGGCTCATGACCCCCATAGTGCACCCACAAAGAAGGTCAGAGTAGAACAACAACAGTAGACATCGGACCACCCGTAGCATCATAGAGCACACTTTTGGACTACTGAAGAACAGGTTCCGATGTCTGGACCGTTCTGGAGGGGAGCTCCTGTACAGCCCCCAAAAGGTGGCAAAGATATTCCTGGCTTGCTGCATGCTACATAATTTGGCAAAGCGCCGAGGACAGGACCTCCCAGAAGAGCCACAGCCACCAGAGCAGCAGGCCCCAGAGGAAGAGCATGAGGAGCCCCTCCACCTTCTGCCCACGGAGCAGAGCAGAGTGCACACCAGCTGGAGGTCAGAGCCAGGCAAAGACTCATTGAGACAAGTTTTCAGTGAAGTAAATTGACATTTATTTATATCACACAGTATTTACACACCAACACCACCACCCCCACCACCATCACCCGCTCTGTGCATATTCCCCTCTCTCCACCCCTCACCCCCCAGCATGTCCCATTACTTGCCCCGTCCCCTCCTACCCCTCCCACCGTGTTCCTTTGCAGCTGGTGCTGCATGGGAACTCTGTTGAGTGTCCTCCTCTGTGTCCACAAGGCAGCCTGCTGCCTCAACTGCCCTGTGGAAGTCCGGCCACTTTGTGCTCTGTGCCTTGCCCTACAACCTGGGCAGAGGACCCAGAATGGGAGCTGGTGTGGTGGCTGTTGGACCAGTGGCTGGGGGGGCCTAAGGATCTCAAGCTCCACTTCTTAGCAGGTGGTTCATGTGCAGAGGTGGAAGTCGATGGCAGTTGTTGTTGCTGCTGCACAGCTGGATTAGGTGCTCTCAGGTCACGGTGTAGGCCCTCGATGCTGTGCTCCAGCCGTTGGAGCTGCTGTATCACATCACGTTGGACCTGTACCGCTTCCCGGTGCACCTGTACCGCTTCCTGTTGGGCCTGGAGCGCTTCCCAGTGCACCTGTACTGCTTCCTGTTGGGCATGGAGTGCTTCCCGTTGCACCTGTACAGCTTCCTGTTGGGCCTGGAGCGCTTCCCAGTGCAGCTCCAATTTCTGGTGCCGGTAGTCTTCCCATCTGCACATTGTGGCCCAGCAATTGTGTGGCGAGGCGCAGTACCTGCCTCCTCTGGCTGGATGGCCTCTGCTGAGAAGGTGCCCCCCCTTCTGCATGTTCACCTTCTTCTTCATTGACACCATCAGCAAAGGCTGTAGGTGGTGGAGGGATAGCCTCTGCTGCAAATGGTGGAGGGAAAGCCTCTGCTGCAGGTGGTGGAGGGAGAGCCGGCGCTACTGCTGCTGGGTCCTGTGGTTCCACCCCATGGTCCTGTGTGGTTTCTTGTGCAGGCCCACTGGTTTGCTGCTGTGTATGCTGGGGCTGGTGGCCACTAGGGCCAGCTTTTTCCTCCGACTGGCTGTCATCACCTGCATAGCAAAAGGGGAGGAAGTGTGTTGGTCAAAATAATCTGCTTTTGTTTTTCAGCATTCATATACATAGCCCCACAGACAAAGACCCAGCAAAGAGATGATGAGGAATGGGATTCGCAGGCAAGCCACAGATGTCATTGTACATGGTACAGAGCTGGAGACAAGGAGCGTAGTGTACTACAGAGACTGATGTGCAAGAGAGCCACACAGGCAGGTGGGTAGACATAGAACTGTGGAAGGAGTGCAGAGGTCACAGTGGCTACAGCACAGAGGTATGGGAAGGAGATATGACAGAGTTTGGTGATGGGGAAGGCCCCCAAAGCTGTGAAACAGTGCTAATCTACACACAGTTTATTTATTTTATTTAGATTGTATATTTTATATTTTAAATATATTATTTACATATATTATATACATTGCTGGAAACCCTCCCCCCCCCCCCTCTCCCCCTCCCCCCTCTCTCCCTCCCCCCTGCTACTCCCTGTGTCATGGTTTGTAATGAATAGTGATTTGCATTGCATGCTGTTTTCTCCCCCCTTTCCCTACTGAGGAGCACCATACTGTCCCCCACTTGTGTAAAACAGAGTGGAGTACAGCACAACAGATCCCCCAGCTTCCTAATGGTCAACCTACCTGATGTGTCCAGGGACCCAATGCCATGTATCCCCTCCTGGGTCAAGAGCCTATGGATGATGCGCTCAATGGGGGTCAGGTTAGCGGTGTCATCTGCTGGAGGGTTGGCACCAGCCTTCCTCCTCACATCTTGTCTCAGCCGGCGCCACTTTCGTTTGCAGTCTTCCACATCCCTGCCACAGTGGAAGACCGCGTTGAGCCTGTCTGACTGCTTCCCATTGTCGCTGCTTTGTAGTAGCAGCTAGCCTCTGGCCCATGGGAGCAAACAGATTCATGTGCCTCCTCTCTATTTCTTCAACCAGCAGTTGAACTTCTGCATCACTGAAATTACCCTTGCGGGTTAGTGGTTGCTTTGGTGCCATTCCAGCTTATTTTCAAATGAGAATGCCAGCCAAAGTACCAATGCAAAGAATTGATAATACAGAGAAGGGCAGCTAAATACGCTCTCAGGACCACCCATGTAAGAATGAGATGGGCGGGTCTCAGATGGCCGTCCTAATTTCGATTATTGACAAAATCCTTGGCCGGCCCCAGCTGCTTTGCCGAGATGGGCGGCCTAATTTCAATTATAGGTTGGTAACTATGGGCGGCCCCAGTTGCACTGTGTTTTGCCTGTCCTCACTTTGATTACGGGTCATAACGATAAACATCTGCAGCTGCTCTGCCCATTTGGAAGCTTGTATTTTCTTTATTGGTGCCTCTTTAAAATGGCTTTCTCTGTGCTTGCACTTTAGAGGGTTTTTTTTCCCCTGACATCACGCCTCAACCGCATAGGCGGTCAGTGGCCCAACTGTTTGGGGAGGCTAAAGGGGGCGAGGTTAGGGGTGGGGCCAGGGGTGGAGCTTAAATCCATAATTGTCTGATCACACACAGAAAAAAAAAATAAATGTCACAATTAATACCTTTTATTAAATTTAGATATTAGCTATGTATCATATGTCAAAGAATAAAGTGGTTGCTCAAAGCATATACTAACCACAATCGCTCAACTGCAAAACACTATGCACAACTTTGTGCAAAAACACACTCTGAACCTTACTGTACCATAAATATTACACTGGGCAGAACCTAATACACCAATATACCACCCATAAGGAAAATGCAGACAGTCAACAATATTGAAACAAGGGATCATAATATCACAATTCTCATGTAGAGCCACAAAACATCCTAATTCATGTTTAATGTGGGATAAAATGTCATAAATAAGTAAATAAACTTTTAATGCTGAACACCTAATTCTCAAAGTGGACATATTCCACACACTATAATGAAAATAAAATGATCTTTTCTACCTTTGTTGTCTGGTGACTTTGTTTTTCTGATTGTGCTGGCCCAGTATCCGATTCTGCTGCTATCTGTCCTCTTAACTCCGTTTCCAGGGCTTCCTTTCCATTTATTTGTTTACTTTCCACCTTTCTTCTTCATTTCTTGTCCTACATCCGTAAGTAAAAGCTGGGTCCTCCGCAAACTTGACTGTCCAGTGGATCCAGCTTTTGCCTATTTTCTTCAACCATTTGCAGTTTTTCTACTCTCTTCCTTTTCTGTTATCTCATCTCCTTCCTCACTCCTCCCTCCCCCTCCATGTCCAGCAACCCTCCTCTCCCCCCTACCCTCCCCTCCATCCACCCATGTCCAGCAACTCTCCTCTCCCCTTCTTCCACCATGTCCAGCAACCCTCCTCTCCCCTTCCCTCCATCCAGCAACCCTCCTCTCCCCTGCCCTCTCCTCTCCCCTTCTTCCACCATGTCCAGCAACCCTCCTCTCCCTTTCCCTCCATCCAGCAACCCTCCTCTCCCCTGCCCTCTCCTCTCCCCTTCTTCCACCATGTCTAGCAACCCTCCTCTCCCTTTCCCTCCATCCAGCAACCCTCCTCTCCCCTTCTTCCACCATGTTCAGCAACCCTCCTCTCCCCTTCCTTCCCTCCATCCAGCAACCCTCCTCTCCCCTTCTTCCACCATGTCCAGCAACCCTCCTCTCCCCTTCCCTCCATCCAACAACCCTCCTCTCCCCTTCTTCCACCATGTCCAGCAACCCTCCTCTCCCCTTCCCTCCATCCAGTAACCCTCCTCTCCCCTTCTTCCACCATGTGCAGCAACCCTCCTCTCCTCTCCCGTCTGCCCTGTTTCCTTCCTGCCCCCCCCCCCCGTACCTTTAAATATTATAGTTTTGCTGGAGTCGCGGGCAGCCGGCATTGAAGACATCGGCAGGCTTACACCGGTTCCAGCAGCCTTCCCTTCCCTCGTTGCAAGTCGGATGATGGCTCCGCCCTCGTAGAAACAGGAAATACGTCAGAAGAGGGCGGAGCCATCATCCGACTTGCAACGAGGGAAGGGAAGGCTGCTGGAACCGGCGTAAGCCTGCCGATGTCTTCAATGCCGGCTGCCCGCGACTCCAGCAAAACTATAATATTTAAAGGTACAGCGGGCGGCGGCGGGGCGGGGCAGTGGCAGGCTGGGGAGGCTTAGCCTCCCCAAGCCTCTTATACGAGGCGCCTATGCTCAACCGGCCCACTTTCGTTTGCAGTCTTCCACATCACTGCCACAGTGGAAGAGTGCTTGAGCCAGTCCCTTACTGCCTCCCTTTCTCTCTGTTTTGTTGTAGCAGCTAGCCTGTGCCTCCTCTGCATTTCCTGAACCAGCAGTTCAATTTCAGGGTCGCTGAAATTACCCTTGCCATTGGGTGTTTGCTTTGGTGCCATTGTACCAATTGATGCAAAGATTCTTGTACCACTAGTTCAAGGTAAGCTCATACCTCTCAGCCACCTTTTCCATTTCTGCTATGTACATGCTAAACAAACACTTCTTCCATCTTGCAAGACAGCTGGTCAAGAGGAATGCAAGAGACAGCAGTGGACTGTAATACACTGGACTCTGAGAGCCATGATTGTTTCTACCCAATTCATTGGGTAGAACTGTGGCTGCCTGTGGGGTGCCGGAGGGGAAGAGGCCCTGAGAATGGATGTGTGCATCCCTCATGGTCAAGGGCTCCCCATTCTGTCTCTGTTCTTTGCATTCAAATCTTACCTCTATTTTCACCAGGTTCACGGGTATCCACAGCAGGTAGTTTTTCTCCCGCTTTCCACATCATGTGTCTTCCCACTAGGTTCCATCCTCCTTTATGCGGTGAACCCCAGTCCCCTTTTATGAAGTGCCCATCCATTCTCAAGGTTGTTGTGGGTGGGGAGGGGGGAGCATATATGCACTGAATGTCTTTTCCACATTATTCAACACAGTCCTACAATCTTCCATAGTTATGGAACAACAACATTTCTAAATTCTAGCCTGCAAACTATTTTCAAGGTGGACAAAGGTACTCGGCCCTTAAGTCATGGTGAGGGAGAGAGTTTCTGGTTACAGTTCCTAATCCAAATTACCTGCAGGTGGCTACAGCCTGGTGGCTGGAGTGGCCTAGTGGTTAGAGCTCTGGTCTTGTAATACAGAGATTGCCAGTTCAAATCCCACTGCTGCTCCTTATGATCTTGGGCAAGTCACTTAACCCTCAGATGCAAACTTAGAGCCCTCCTGGGACAGAGAAATATCCAGAGTACCTGAATGTAACTCACCTTGAGCTACTACTGAAAAAGCTGTGATCAAAATAAATACAAAAACATATATTTATGTCCCCTAGCCTGTGCTCTTCTGTACCTGTTGTATTATATTGCAATTGTGATGCAGTAAACATCCATCTAATGCTTTTACCATTGTTTTCCCTTTTCTCCTCACCACTATATACCAGTGCTCAATGTGAAAAGATGACCCAGCTGTTTGTAGCTCCTTTGTGGCCCCCACCAATGTGTTTTGGTTGTGGGTAAGTGTGTCTGGTGATCAGAGAGCAAACATCGTCTAGGCGCTACCTATGGTTATCTGCAAGTTTCTACTTGGCAGATCACTAGTGCTAGACAACATACCTATTATTTACACAACTCTGTGCTGTGGATCTCTATGGTAAGAGGGGGAGAGCCTGGATGGGCATTTGTGTTCCTCAACAGAAACACCCACCTAGCCATACAGCCATGCAGTTTGGAAGGAACAGGTGGCCTTCTGTATGGCCACACATCACACATATGTCCCAAAGTTTCTCTGTCACAGTTCACCTGTCATGCAATCCATATTGCTGCCTCCTCTCACATCAACCCCAGCATTTGATAATATGTAGTGAACAAAGAGAGAGACACACCCTGTTATATCAAAAATATGGAACTTGTATTAAAATAATCCAAACAAAGAAATAAACTATTTACAATTTCCCCCCTCCCTCCAAATGTCCTTTAATGCCGGCCACGTCCTCCTCCCTGAATTACCGTGTACAGCAGGCTAATGAGCAGCACCAAGAGCAGCCTCACTGCCCTACGGTGCTGCTCATTAGCCTGCCACATTGCCCCCATCTCCTGCCTCATTGCTGACACCTCCTGCAGCAACTGATTTGGGGTATTCTACAACTGATTTTGCCCATCAACCAGTTGCTGCAGGAGGCGTAGTGCTGGGGCAGAGGATGGGGGTGGAGATGGGGATGGGGTGGAGAGGGCAGGGGGTATGGGCCCCTCATCATCCCCCTCAAGGGGAGGCATGTCTGCCCAGGCCTCCTCCTCCTGGGCCTCCTCCTCCTGGGCTGCCTCCTGCCGCCGCTGGTGCCCTGTGTATGTAAAAGGATTGTCTTTGAGATCAGCACATGCAACATAGCTTACATAGTGCAGGAGCTGGCTGGCCTGAGGTGGGGGATGGGGTGTGAGATAAGTACATAAGTACATAAGTAATGCCATACTGGGAAAAGACCAAGGGTCCATCGAGCCCAGCATCCTGTCCACGACAGCGGCCAATCCAGGCCAAGGGCACCTGGCAAGCTTCCCAAACGTACAAACATTCTATACATGTTATTCCTGGAATTTTGGATTTTTCCAAGTCAGTTTAGTAGCGGTTTATGGACTTGTCCTTTAGGAAACCGTCCAACCCCTTTTTAAACTCTGCTAAGCTAACCGCCTTCACCACTTTCTCCGGCAACGAATTCCAGAGTTTAATTACACGTTGGGTGAAGAAAAACTTTCTCCGATTTGTTTTAAATTTACTACACTGTAGTTTCATCGCATGCCCCCTAGTCCTAGTATTTTTGGAAAGCGTGAACAGACGCTTCACATCCACCTGTTCCACTCCACTCATTATTTTATATACCTCTATCATGTCTCCCCTCAGCCGTCTCTTCTCCAAGCTGTATAGCCCTAGCCTCCTTAGTCTTTCTTCATAGGGAAGTCGTCCCATCCCCGCTATCATTTTAGTCGCCCTTCGCTGCACCTTTTCCAATTCTACTATATCTTTCTTGAGATGCGGCGACCAGAATTGAACACAATACTCAAGGTGCGGTCGCACCATGGAGCGATACAACGGCATTATAACATCCTCACACCTGTTTTCCATACCTTTCCTAATAATACCCAACATTCTATTCGCTTTCTTAGCCGCAGCAGCACACTGAGCAGAAGGTTTCAGTGTGTTATCGACGACGACACCCAGATCCCTTTCTTGGTCCGTAACTCCTAACGTGGAACCTTGCATGACGTAGCTATAATTCGGGTTCTTTTTTCCCACATGCATCACCTTGCACTTGCTCACATTAAACATCATCTGCCATTTAGCCGCCCAGTCTCCCAGTCTCGTAAGGTCCTCTTGTAATTTTTCACAATCCTGTCGCGATTTAACGACTTTGATGCATGAGAAGAGATGACAGGGAACCCTGGATGCTACTACTACTACTACTACTACTACTATTTTTCATTTCTGTGGATGCTGGTCTGACTCAGAGTACACAGGCAGACCACACTCATTGCTCAGCAGCATGTTTGCATTATGATTTGTGACTATGGTTGGCTGACTATTTTGGGGTTTTTTTTTTTTTTTTTGGGGGGGGGGGGGGAAGCACATAACTTTAAGATGAGGCAATGACATCCACTAAGAGTAGGACCTCAGGCAGGAATACCATGAAACAGTATCCACCCCAGAAAGGGGGATACAAAAGTGAGGCATGTCATCTCATTCATCTCAGAGGAGGTTAGTTGGAAGTTGCAGCCACACTCACGGGAGGGTAGCTGCAACCTCAGGCCTTGATCTGGGACAGAGGTGTTATGACTTACTAGTTGCCTATTAGCCACATGGAAACTGATATTGTACAGGACATTTGCATTATGAAATACATTTACAAATGAGTACAGGTACCCTGTTTATAATACTTACGTTGATCCCTGAGGCGCCGTCTCACTTCCCTGATCAGGGAAGTGAATAAAAAGGGCAATGTAATTATAATGGGTGACTTCAATTATCCGGATATAGACTGGGTGAATGAAACATCGGTACACGCAAGGGAGGTGAAATTTCTTGTTGAAATCAAGGACGGCTTCATGGAACAGCTGGTTCCTGAGCCGACAAGAGAAGGGAAAATACTAGACTTAATCATTAGTGGAGCTCATGATCTGGTTCGGGGGATAACGGTGTGAGGGCCTCTTGATAACAGTGATCATAATATGATCGGTTTTGATATTGGCTACGAAGTAAGTGAACTCAGGAAATCAAATACACTAGCGTTTAACTTTAGAAAAGGAGACTACGATAAAATGAGGAGGTGAAAAAAAGACGGAAGGGAGCGGCTGAAAGGGTAAAAAACTTGAATCAGGCTTGGATGCTGTTCAAAAACACCATCCTAGAAGTACAGGACAAATATATTCCACGTATTAGAAAAAGAGGAAAAAAAAACCAAACGTCAGCTGGCGTGGCTAAACGGTAAGGTAAAGGAAGCTATTAGAGCCAAAAAACAATCCTTCAGAAAATGGAGACGGGAACAGACTGAAAACAATAAGATAAAGCATAAGGAATGTCAAGACAAATGCAAAAAGGAGATAAGGAGGGCTAAGAAGGACTTTGAAAAAAAGTTAGCGTTAGAAGCGAAAACACATAGTAAAAATTTTTTTAGGTATATTAAAAGCAGAAAGCCAGCTAAAGAATCGGTAGTGCCGCTGGACGACGGTGGTGTTAAAGGGGTGATCAGGGAAGACAAAGCTGTAGCGGAGAAATTAAATGAATTCTTTGCTTCGGTCTTCACCGAGGAGGATTTTGGAGGGATACTGGTGCCGGAAAAGGTATTTGAAGCGGACGAGTCAGAAAGACTAAATGATTTCTCTGTAAACTTGGAGGATGTAGTGGGGCAGTTCTGCAAACTAAAAAGTAGTAAATCACCGGGAACGGATGGTATTCATCCCAGAGTATTAATAGAGCTGAAAAATGAACTTGTGGAGCTACTGGTAGTAATATGCAATTTATCCCTAAATTCAGGTGTGGTACCGGAAGATTGGAGGGTGGCCAATGTAACTCCGATTTTTTTTAAAGGGTTCCAGAGGAGATCCGGGAAATTATAGACCGGTGAGTCTGACGTCGGTGCCGGGAAAAATGGTGGAGGCTATTATTAAGAATAAAATTACAGAGCACATACAAAAGCATGGGCTTCTGAGACAAAGTCAGCACGGATTTAGTGAAGGGAAGTCTTGCCTCACAAATCTACTGCATTTTTTTGAGGGGGTAAACAAACATGTGGACAAAGGGGAGCTGGTCGATATTGTATATCTAGATTTTCAGAAGGCGTTTGACAAAGTGCCTCATGAAAGACTCCCCAAAAAAACTGGAGAGTCATGGGATCGGAGGCAGTGGATTATTATGGATTAAGAGCTGGTTAAAAGATAGGAAGCAGAGAGTAGGGTTGAATGATCATTATTCTCGATGGAGAAGGGTAGTTAGTGGGATCCCTCAGGGGTCTGTGCTGGGACCGCTGCTTTTTAACATATTTATAAATGACCTTGAGATGGGAGTAACTAGTGAGGTAATTAAATTTGCAGATGACACAAAGTTATCCAGGGTCGTCTCGTCGCGGGAAAATCACAGAAATCACCATATTATAGTTTTTTTAAATCATTAACAAAGGGAATTCTGTTAGTTTGAAGTAATGTGTGCAAAGTGATAAAAGTGCTGAGACAGAGAGAGAGAGAGAGAGAGAGAGAGAGAGAGAGAGAGAGAGAGAAAGAAAGAAGAAAGGAGGGGTAAGAAGCCCAAAGAGCTGAAACAACAATGTATCTAAGCATGAGACCATGAAGCCATAGGAGCCAACTTTTCAAATTTATTGCGGGTGCTAAAGCCAATGGAAATAACCCTTCCTTGGACACATACAAGGAATTTCCTCAATATTGAGGGTGCTCAAGCACCCACAGAGTTGGCTGCTATGCATAAAGGGAAAATTAGGTTTTTACCTTGGTAATTTTCTTTCTTTTAGTCACAGCAGATGAATCCATTATGAATGGGTTGTGTCCACCTACCAGCAGGGAGAGATAGAGAACACTGAAAACCACAGTGCCTCTAGGACGGCTAGCTCCATCTGCCTCTCAGTATTTTGAAGCTTCCAAAGCAGTGTTAAACCGCAAAGTAGCATAACATGAACTTTCCTCACAGCGAACGAACGCCCCAGATCAGGAGCAATAACACAAAGGAGGGACGAACTCAACCTCCTGTAGTAGAACAGAAATCCTGAAGACTGTTTTCCAACTTCTCCCATTGAGGGAACATGTCTGCAGGAAAAACTGAACACAAAACAGAGTCAATCAGGGAGGGATCATGGATTAATCTGCTGTGACTAAAGGAAAGAAAATTACCAAGGTAAGAACCTAATTTTCCCTTCCTTGTCATCAAGCAGATGAATCCATTACGAATGGGATGTATCAAAGCAATCCCTAGCTAGGGCGGAAACAAGCCACACCACGGGCAAGCACTTGTGCTCCAAAAAGCGCATCCCTCCTGGCAGCCACATCCAGCCTGTAATGATGGGCAAAAGAGAGCTTGGAAGCCCAAGTTGCTGCACTACTTATCTCTTGAAGAAAGAGTGCTCCCATCTCAGCCCACGAGGAGGAAATCACTCTTGTGGAATGTGCCTTGAAGGCGTCAGGTGGAGGCCGGCCAGATAGCATATAGGCAGAAAAAATGGCTTTCTTAAGCCAATGGGCTTAAGATGGCCGCGATATAGGTAGTCGCAGGAGCAATTAGCTCCGAAGACCCTCAGCAGACAAAAGCAGAAAATCGGCCCATAACTGACCTGAAATCGCCGGAGCGTGGAGCAACTGACGCCACGAAGCTGGATTGCTTCTCAGTCACCTGGTCCGAACCGGGACACCGCTGGAGCTGGACAAAACTACCCACACAGGTGCACCCGGGACCACGTGGCAGTCCGGACCCGACCCAGCCACTGCCCAACGGCACCCACTGGCGGAACGTGCGCCTGCGATCGCCGACCGAGAGGACGATTTTAGGGACGGACACAGATGAGCTCCAACAGCGACCCAGAGGGTGGAAGAGGATCGAGCTCGCGAGCTGCTACGGTGGTCCCCAGCGGACAATCATCCCGACCCAGGTGCCCTCACACATGGACGGCCGCGGCCAACCCCAGCCAACAGCCTCGCATTGCCGCACCATTCAGAACCTCACATCGCCACACTTACGCGCAGACAGAGCAACCCCCTCCCACCCCAGCCGAACCTTAGGACCCACACGCCGCTGACACACTCCCCAGCAGGAACGGCCTGGGAGACAGGTCAGCGTGGAGAGGAAGAGATCCCAGCAGAGGCCACGAGGGCTGAGACTATCGAGACGCCTTCGGGACGGACCACACCAACACCGGGCAGGCCAAGAGGGGTGGAGAGCCCACCCGCAGCCTTTCAGTGCTAGCGTCCCCGTCTGAGCGACGTGGAGCACAGATCACCGGAGAGACTCCACCCGGGAAAGACGCTGAACTTCCAGCATGTCCGATCGCTCACAGAGTGCAGCTGTCCCCCATTCTGACCACCTGGACAGAGAAACGGATGGTCGGGAATTGCGGAGTCGGTGTTTTGCGGAGCTGGAGAGCCAGCCAGGTGGGTCGAGGGAATACTCCAGCACAGCCTTCCTAGGCCCAATACCCCGACACCTCCTGTGTCCGGATGCGACACGTGGACACGTCCAAACCCGCGTGGAGCTACCCGAATCGCCAAAGCACGGGACCGAAGCGAACCCACATCGGAAGAGTCGCATGAACCACCTGCCTTGTACCTACCTAGGACCCGATCGAATTGATTCCCCCGCCAACCCAACACCACACGTCCGAACCCGGACACTGATGGAATACTCACCAACCCAATGCCGTCAGATCAATAAGGGACTGTTCTTTTGAACTATTTGAGCTAGCAATAGCCCTTATCACATCTCAGCATCTGGCATACTTTTTTTTTTGTAAGTAATGTTCTTCCACTGTTCTTACTAGTGAAGTCTATACTCTCCAACATTACTTTTAAGCAACTGCTGATATTTGTAACAACTCTCGAATATCTATGCATTGTTAGCTTCTTAATTTATATATATTTTTAATTTAACATTTGGTTCTAAAAATGTACATATATTTTTCTGACCTCTCAATGTATACTGATTACACACTGTATACTCTGCACAGTCTGGAGGCTACATACTACACTATAGCTTATACACTATACTTTAGCCTGCTGCTAAAGACCGAATTGTAACTTAGAACCCCTATGCCCTAGACTGCATACATAAGAAACACCTTCTCATAGCTGACACCAAAAATGACAACATGAACACCTTCAAACTACTCCTACTAATATACTCCGTATCCCTAACTCACCATACACCAAACACCCCCCTCACAGATAACAACAACACACAGACAATGCATATATCTTGCATAACAACTAAACACAAAACACTTCACCAAAGGAATAACAACCAAAATATCGGAAGAATTAATACACGCCGAGACTATCAACACAAAGAAAAGACAAGACACAACAAACCCAAATACCAAGAGGACAGACAACTGATAAAAATCAACACATCCTCATGCCCAACTGAACCATACCAAACAATCCAACTAGGCTACATAAATGCCAGATCAGTAGTCAACAAAACAATAACATTAACAGACTGGATCACAACAGACAAACTCGATCTCCTCTTCATAAGCGAAACCTGGATTCATGACCAGAAAGACCCCATACTTATAGATCTATGCCCCCCAGGCTACAGAATTACTCACTGGACAAGGAACGGAAAAAGAGAAGGAGGAATAGCTATAATCTACAAATCCCAGTTCACTATCACAACCACAGCCGAATCCATTCTTCCTCAACTTGAAATTGCCTCAGTTAGAATTAACCACCAAACCCTACAGGAACACCTTAACGCAGTCCTACTCTATAGACCACCAGGTAACTGGCAGGATTGCCAAACACACTTTATGGACTTTATAGCGAACACATGTGTCTCTAACTCCAACCTTCTTATAGTAGGGGATATCAACTTACACCTCGAAGATCTCAACTCATTAAACGCGCGTGAATGTAAAGACTTCCTTCAACTATGGGACCTTCACTGGCCAAACATGCAGCCAACCCACATCAAAGGACACACACTAGACATTATTACACACAAATTCTCCCCTGACTCAAACCTTGTATTAACAGATACAGAATGGACAGCTACACCTTGGTTCGACCACTACAAAGCAAATCTGTCCCTCCAATGGCGAATGAAAGTCTCACACCGCAAACAAGAACGAACAACATATACCACGAGAGGTAAAATAGATCCATTAACATTCTGGGAACAATTCTACAATAATGAATGGACTGCACTAACAGATTCAAACCAATTTCTACAAGAGTGGGACAATAGATCAGGGGCGTAGCTACGGGTGGGCCTGGGCCCATCCAATCTCAGCTCAGGCCCACCCAGTTTTGCGCCAGCGAAAAGTACACAGCAAAGCAGCAGCTGAACAGGCCACAGCCTTAGTTTCTGCCATCGCGGTGGCAACCTGCTCAGCTGACGTCCCACCCACCTGCGTTTTGCCAGTCTTGGCAGCTTTTAACTTCCAGTCCTCCTGCGCTGCCTCAGCCTCGTTCTCGTGCGGCTCGCACTAAAATAAGAAGCTCAGCTGCTGCATGCGCCGCAGCCCTGTGGTACCTCCTGCTTCCCCCCCCCCCCCCCCCCCCCCCCCCCGGTCCGTAGTGCAGGCAGATAGGGCTCTCAAACCCCTTCCGGGGACTCTTGAAGTTGGGTAATTTGGAACGTCGTGGGGCCATGAGTATCTGGAAGGAATTCTACTGTGAGCTCTCACCCTTTGAGTTTTGCCTGTGCCTAAATGCTGAGGACCAAACCTGCACTGAGAACTGCTCTCTGCTCCGGTGTGAGGCAGTAGGGCCGACACATGCCGATAGCCGCTTTGATTTCTTTCTCCCAAACAAGAAGCTGTACCTACGGGAAGCTGAGGACTGGGTGGACAGACTGGAGGGAGGAGGTGCTGCAGAAATGTCACCCCCAGCAAGAAGAGACCTGGGAAGTCCTGAAGTCCCCAGAATCTGACAGTAACACACCATGAATCCAGCTGGTTCTCCACTTGTGTTTGACTGGCCATCAGGGCTGTCTGTGGAACAGGATGCATTCAAGGAATCTATTCTGTACTTGACAGTGGATCGGAGCTGGAGCCGCTTCATTTTCTCTTTGTCCTTGGAGGCTTTGAAGTGTTTTGTGGTGACAGACTGCACAAAGACCCTGTGCCAGGTCTATGGAATTAACATAATTCGAGACATCCTTCCAGATGCCAGCCTTGGAGGCCCTGCTTTCTTCAGAGTTGTAACCTCAAAGACCTCATTGGGACTACAGGCTGAGAGCGCCAAGGAAGCCAAGGCCTGGCGGGAGCTTATTCGAGGGGCCCTGACGTTTTATTTAGAAGCAGCCGATGAGCCATTGAATAGGGACTGGGGCAGGAATTCACAGGTTGTGGTGAGAGAAGACAGTTCTTTGTTACAGTGCTTGACCCACACATACCCACAGGAAAAGGACTGGATTCTCAGAACTTCAAGTGTGCAGGTAAAGGCCTTTATATCTGTTGGTAAACTTCCACAAACTCATGTTTATGACCAAGCTTCATTGTAGTAATATTTCATATTAACCAGGTTGCTGTAATCATCCAATCATGTTACTTTAGAGTGATGTCGCACATAATTCTAGTTTGGTTAGTCTGTCACTTTAGTCAGTAACTTTTCTCCTTTTCTTCTTACTATTATCATAGTGTCTTTTGGATCTTAATCCATCAAAATTTGTGTCTCTGGGCAAGTCACTTAACCCTCCATTGCCCTGTACCTGTATATAATATGCAGTGGTGTGCTGGTAAATTTTTAACAACAGGCTCTCTCCCTGGTCCACCTCTGCGCCCCCCCTCCCCCCCCCCCTCTGTGCCCCCCCCCCCCCCCCATCCACTTCTGCGCCCCTGCCAAAAAAAAAAAAACATTTAAAAGCTGGCTATACCCGGGGAGAGAGCGTGCTTTCAAACAATCCTTACATCCAAATTTACCTTCTTTTAATGTAAAAAAAAAAAAATCCTTTAACCTCCATCTTTTAAGACACTGTCTACCTGCTGGATAGTGATGGCACAAGGAAAGCAAGTGAAGACTAACTCAAAATAACCTGGCTGTTCCTTAGATGGGCACTAGTATTACGATATTGAAGATGCGACCATAGAATGACTCTGCGGTTATGCTCCACTAATAAGTTAAAAGATTAACTGGATTTCTTGAAAGGATTATATAAACTTAGGATGCAGGACTAGGGACACACACATACACGTATTTAGTCAATATCATAATTCTTCATGTACAGCCACAAAACAACCTTTTAGGGTGGATAGTGTTCACAATGAGCTCCTTTTATTATCGACCAGATAGAGACAAGAGTTTTCAGTTTTGACACAGCATAATTTATCACAAGAACAAAATATAAGAAAACCAATGGGCTGCTGATATTCGATTGTTATTTCATTAAATTTATATATGGGAAGCTTTCAAATAAATTAAAAAGCTGTTCAATAAGTTAAAAAAAAACCCAAAACGTTTGACCTCTACTTTTTAAGGCACTACCTATCCAATTGAAACAGCTTTAGAGTTGTTACAGAAGATGGGCAATAAAGAACGACAACGTGGATGCAGCAGCTCGACTGTCTAGAGGAGATGACAGCTGGGGAAGTGAAAACAGAGATTTTTACCAAACTGGCTTCCTTACCTTGCAGTAGATAGGCAGCGCAGCAGGCTCAATTTCACCTCCTTGGTCCCGACTCTCGACAGTGTCCGCTTTGACTGCCGCGTCCTGCCTACGCGGAAACAGCAAGTAAATTGAATCAGAGTAGGCCGTAGGCAGGACGTGGCAGCAGAAGGACCCCGACGCTGGCATGATCCGATCCCATTCTACCGCGGTAGGAGGACGACAAAGACCTGCGAGGGAGGGAGGGAGCGGCGATGCAAGAGGGGGAAAAAGTTTCAATGCATGGCAGTGCAGCGGGAAGGGCAGGGGAGAGAGAGAA
The DNA here is from genome assembly GCF_901765095.1 of Microcaecilia unicolor. Taxonomy (NCBI): domain Eukaryota; kingdom Metazoa; phylum Chordata; class Amphibia; order Gymnophiona; family Siphonopidae; genus Microcaecilia; species Microcaecilia unicolor. Next base: position 118,661,343 of record NC_044038.1, read on the forward strand.
TCCGATCCGGAGGACGATGACGACATGCGAGGGAGGGAGGGAGGCGGGAGCCGATGCGCGAGGGGGAAAAAAAGTTTAAACCCATGGCAGTGCAGCGGGAAGGGCAGGGGAGAGAGAATTAACAGAACGGTGCAACGTGCAAGTGTTTTGGGGGGGAGGCTGGGGGCGGCGGCGGGCCACGGGGGACAATGCTCCCCCAACCACTTGACAGTGTAGTTGTCCATTGTCCTCCTCCCTCTCCCCCAACAAACGGGCCCAGCAACAAGTGTTTTCACATTTCTTACCACAGGAAGCTACTAGTTACACGATCAGCTGAGCTGAGCTGCAGGAGCGCTGCTGGCCCACACAAGCACCTCTTGCCTTACCAGTGCAGCACGAGGAGGCAGGGGCTGCCACACCACGCATGCACCAATATCAGTTGACAGCTGGTGTGTTTGGGCATGCGTGATGTGTTCCTCCAGCCTTCCGAAGCAATTTGTGGGGGGAAAAAAAAGTCCCTGCTGACAGCTGAACAACTGGCTCGTAAAAATCTTTAAAAATTAACAACTGGCTCCAGCACACCACTGGTCTGACTTGTCTGGCTTTTCCAGTAGGACACACATTGGTGTCGTGTATATTCACTGCTGCCTTTTTAAAGGCGCTGTTATTGGTATTTGTGTGTTCAGAATTGGTGGTGTTAAAGTTTGCAACATACTGTAGGCTCCGAGTATTTATGTGGTTATGTTGATGCAGGACAGATGGGCAGATTATTTATTTAGAAATCCATCATCAAGTACACTCTAAGGCATTATTTAGGAGTATCCCAAGAAACAGTACTCACACCTATATATACATAGTGCCCATCCATATTAGCTCTGGGCCCACCCAAAATGTCAGGTCTGGCTACGCCACTGCAATAGATGCAGAAGCATACTGGACAATATAGCACCATTCCAAACCAGAACTTCACATGGAAAGAACTCAATACCATGGTTCAACGAAGAATTGAAAATACCAAAAACACAAGTTAGAAGGCTAGAACGAGCATGGAATAAAAAGAGAGATGACTCTGCATTCAATGATTGGAAACAACTTCAAAGAAAATACAAATACTCCATTAAACAAACTAAAAGATCATATTACAAAACTAAAATCGGAGCAGACTACAAGGATACACACAAACTCTTCCAACTTGTGAACAAATTAATAGACACTGCACTGGTGACCTCTAACAGCACAGATACACCAGCAGCCGACAATCTTGCAAAATACTTCAAAGAGAAAATTGAAAAATTACGAATCATGAAGCCTACTAATACCAACGAATATGTCAAACTCCTCGACTGCCTAGACCCAACCCTTGGTGAATACCCAGCTGACAGAACCTGGACCAACTTCAACACATTATCAGACAACACCGTCTCCCAAACCCTTAAAAAGTTCACCAAGTCACACTGTAAGTTAGACATATGCCCCAACAACCTCATAAAATTTGCCCCTCAACAATTTACATGAAGTCTTACGAAACACCTAAACTACATGCTACAAAATGGACTCTTCCCAAAGGATAAAGGAAACATCCTACTCACCCCTATACCCAAAGATGCTAAGAAGAGCTCAAGTGACCTAACCAATTACCGCCCAGTAGCATCCATTCCTCTAATAATCAAACTAACAGAAGGGATGGTAACCAAACAACTCACCAACTACTAAAACAAATTCTCAATACTTCACGACTCCAAATCAGGTTTTCGAGCTAACCACAGTACCAAAACAGTACTAGTCACTCTCCTGACTAAATTTAAACAAGCTATAGCAACATACTTCTCCTGCAATTCGACATGTCCAGTGCCTTCGACATGGTTGATCATGGAATATTACTTTATATCCTGGAGTCGGAGGTAATGTTCTTAACTGGTTTATAGGATTCCTTACCACAAGATCATACTAAGGCCCAGATGCACAAAACTTTAACGAACCTTTAACGACCCTTTATCGAAGAAATTGCCAACCATTGCATGTACTAAAGCCCATTTTTCGAGGACCGTAGCAGCTAACGAAAATGGAATGCAGATGAGCAATTAGTGTAGAAACCCTTTTGAAATGACATGCACTAACGTTTTCCGATTGGTTTAACGAAGGAAAACGCCGAGAAATCTAACAAGAGGTCTGTACCTCTCGTTAGGGCTCTCCGGCTAAAAACTCTAATGTAGAACTAAAAAAAAAAAAAAGAACAAGGGGGGTGAAAACATGCGCCAGGGGCGTCCTTTATTGACGCCCCAGGTCACCGCTGCTCCCGCTCCCTCTCCAAGCAATCCAGAAGTTAAAAAATAAAGGACCGCGAGGGGGCAAAGGCGCTTGTCAGGAGCGTCCTGTTTGAACGGCCTTGCCCCCCCCCCCCCACCCTGTCCGAGGTCGCCGCTGCTCCCCGCATTATAAATTTAAAAAGCAAAACGAAGAAATCCTTACTTTAGAAGCCCCGGCCGGCCCCCCTCCATTCCTCTCTACTCTTCTGTCAACCCCACAGCTCCGCCTCCTGACACCCTCCGCCCTGTGTCCCGCCTCCTCCACGGGTCGTCGCCGCCATTCCCCCCCCTCCATCGGGCCCCCCTCCCTCTTACCGGGCCCATGCAGCGCCTCTCACCTCTATGTGAAGGCGCTGCATGGGCAAGAAGATCAGCTGACGCCTCTGTCTTCGCCCATTCTTCCTTCGCGTCTCTCTCCTTTTGGGCCTGCCCCCGTCTGACTTAAGTAACCAACATAGGTTACTTACGTTAGACAAGGGCAGGCCCAGGAGCAAAGGAGGACGTCCTTTCCTCTTGGGCCCGCCCTTGTCTGACGTCAGTAACCTCCGTTGGTTACTTATGTCAGACGAGGGCGGGCCCAAAAGGAGAGAGACGCGAAGGAAGAATGGGCGAAGACAGAGGCATCAGCTGATCTTCTTGCCCGTGCAGCGCCTTCACATAGAGGTGAGAGGCGCTGCACGGGCCCGGTAAGAGGGAGGGGGCCCGATGGAGGGGGGAATGGCGGCGACGACCCGCGGAGGAGGCAGGGCACAGGGCGGAGGGTGTCAGGAGGCGGAGCTGTGCGGTTGACAGAAGAGTAGAGAGAAATGGAGGGGGGCCGGCCGGGGCTTCTAAAGTAAGGATTTCTTCGTTTTGCTTTTTAAATTTATAATGCGGGGAGCAGCGGCGACCTCGGACGGGGTGGGGGGGCAAGGCCGTTCAAACAGGATGCTCCTGACGAGCGCCTTTGCCCCCTCCCGATCCTTTTTTGACTTTTGTTTTTATTTTGGGAGCCACATGTTTGTTTGTTTTTTGTTTTGACAGTGGCATGCGCAGAACAGCCAGCATAACGCTTGGCTGCTCTGCGCATGCTTTAGGGGCCTTTTACTGACGGGGATTACGGATGTATGATACCGTGTACTTTTCAATATGGCACCGAACATTTCTGAGCTGTTTTTTTACCGCATTCTTCGTTTTTTAAAATTCGCTAAGTACTTTTCCGATTTTGATTTTTTTTACTTTTGGTTGATGCATCTGGGCCTAAGTGACATCAAACTCGACTACGTCAGCCCCATGGATACCTGAATGTGGAGTCACTCAAGGATCTCCCCTTTCGCCAACCCTCTTCAACTTGATGATGACACCCTTAGCCAAGTTACTTTCCAACCAAAATCTCAATCCATACATTTACGCAGATGACGTAATGATCTACATCCCGTTCAAACATGATTTAAAGGAAATCACTAATGACATCAACCAAAGCTTCCATACCGTGCACCAATGGGCGGACACATTTCAGCTGAAACTCAACGCTGAAAAAACACAATCCAGCTTATTTTTGAAAGAGAAAGACGCCCATATTTCGACCCAAATCGGGAGATGGGCATCCGTTTCCCGTGGGCGCCCAAATCGGTATAATCGAAACCCAATTTTTGGCCTCCTCAACTGCAGTCCGTCACGGAGACGAACAGAGATCAAGGGAGCGTGTCGGAGGCGTGGCGAAGGCGGGACTGGGGCGTGGTTATCGGCCGAGGAGAGATGGGCGTCTTTAGCTGATAATTGAAACAAGAAGGGCGTTTTTGATGAGAATTTGGTCCGCTTTATTTGGACCCTTGTTTTTCAGGTCCAAGTCCAAAAAATGTGCCCCAACTGACCAGATGACCACCGGAGGGAATCGGGGATGACCTCCCCTGACTCCCCCAGTGGTCACTAACCCCCTCCCACCAAAAAAACCCACTTTACAAACTTTTTTTCCCAGCCTGTATGCCAGCCTCACATGCCATACCCACCTCCATGACAGCAGAATGTGTTCTATCCTCTGACAGCCTTTCCCTGGTTCTGATGTGGGTCTCGGGTGAGTGTGACACCTTTTCTGTTAAGGGCACTGCAGAGTCACATCAGCAATGCATTGTGGTGGGTGTAGGGTATTGGGCTCTGTGATTCCACTAGCTTGTGTTAAATGCTCACGATGTTGGTAGTTGGTAGGCTCTACTCCCATGGTGCTTTTCCCTCTGCTAACTGGGTCAGAGTGTGCCCTGTTTTGTTTCTGATAGTCCATGAGGTAGTGGCCATTTGTGTAAGACACTTTTAGATCCCTTTCATGTGTTAGCCACGTTACAGCACTTAGTTCTTACCTTGAATGTTGCTGAAAGAGGGCATTGTACACCATTCTGCCAGCTCAGACCTACTGCTAATCTCAGTACCAGCGAGACTCGTTGCCAGTGGGGCACAACCTCTGATCTGCTGTTAACTGTGAGTAAAGGTGCTTATTCAAATAAAGGACGTTTTCAGTGAGATTAGTCTTCAGGTGTGAACTGCTATGCCAAGGTTATACACCAGCAACAAGTCCTGTCCCTGGAGCACTTTTTTTTACAATTTTATTTTTATAAACACAGTACATCAGTGTGTGCGCGCAGGCACTCGAAACTTACATTTTGCAGTTATACTTTAAATCACAGAATCCACAAATTGAACCTTCCAGGTCAGCTAAGCAGGGTCTACCTGCATGGTTCACACCACATACTGTATTTTCCATTTCCCCCCCTCTTCCTAACCTGATTCCCCGTAACCAGCCTCCATTCTCACCATCTTAGCCCATTCCGTTGCACATCAGTCACACCCCATTCACCCCCCTCCCACCCTCCCTTATCCCTCCCCCTCCTCTGCATCCCCTTGTAAGGATAACACTTTTAAGCATTCCATCCACAGTTTGTAGCAAGCTTTGTTGAGTTAGAGTAAATACGGCTCTCATTCTCCCCAAATGCTCTCATCTTAGCATACCACACCTCCACCGGGGTACTCTCCGTTGAGGTCCAGAATTGTAGTATAGCTTTCTTTATCAATAGGAGGGAGGTGTATATGAATTTCCTACATGGTTTAGAAAGGCCCTGGGCTATAAGTATAGTTTGGTCCCCCAATAATAAAGGTGCATAATCCCATTCAATCTGCCTTTTTGTAACTTCTCTGATTACCTGAAATGCCCGATTCCACACAGAGAGAGACGGGCATTCTAGAAAAGAATGGGTGAGACTCCCCCATCCCTGCTTACATTTAGTACATTGGCCTTCCCCCCACAGCCCCATGACCACTCCCCTGGCCATAGTGATGTATGCCCGTTGCAGTATCTTGTATTGCGTTTCCTGCAGATCCGCTACCTTTACCATGTCATAAATGGTAGGGAAGAGCTTACTGAATTGTTTTGTGGTATAGTTCATATTCAGCTCTTTATTCCACTGGTCCGTCAATCTCTCCATTCCCCCCACGGGCCCATTCATGAGTAAGATTTTATACCACATGGAGAGGCTGTTTGCCTTGAATGGTGTATGTAGAAGGATCTTATCTAAGGACCCCCATTGCCATTGGTCCCCATATGCTCTTACTAGGGAGGAAAACTAGTGTCGCACTTGAAGATACTGTAATAAATGGTGATTGGGAATGTCCCACCTGTCTTTCAGCTGATCAAAAGATTGTAAATGTTCCTGCCCCTGCTTCATAAGGTGACCCAGCATCACACAGCCCTTTTCCTTCCATTTGTCAAACACAGAGTATCTTATTCCTGCGGGAAATTCCGCATTGCCCACCATTCCTAAGAAAGGAGAGACCTCTGGTACCCGATTCTGGTGCTCTCTCCACCACACCCACGCCCTCCGCAGGGGTTGTAAAAAAGCCAGCCTCCCTGCTGTGTCATATACAGTACTGGGTTTCATATGTATTAGGTTTGTAAAAGACCACGGTGCGCACCAGCCTTCTAGCCCCTCGCCCAGTAAGAACCTATATTGACCCGTCATGCCCTCAAAGATGAGTCGCATAAGCGCAGCTATTTTATATAAGCGTAATTCGGGCAGCGCCAAACCCCCCCATGTTCCTACTGAGGGATAGCTTCTGATGTCCTATCCAAGCCCCCTTCCCCCGCCAGATAAAAGAACGCATGATAGATCGATACAACCGTTCATCTCTCCTCAATATCCAAATAGGGGCCGCTTGTAAAGGATATAATATTTTTGCCAGAAGGACCATTTTAACTAAGGCTATTCTGCCCATTAAGGAAAGCGGCAAGTGCTTCCATCGGTCACAGAGCTTCCTTATATTTTCCAAGGGGTCAACTACATTTTTTTTATAAAAGATCAATGCATTGACACTGAGATAAATTCCCAGGTATCGCATGGCTCCCCTAGCATAAGGTATTAATAATCCCGACATACCGGAAACCGTGGAGCCTCCCGACAGCAGAAGTAGTTCCGATTTGGCACGATTTACTTGCAGACCTGATAGATTCCCAAATTCCCCTACTATCGTAAGAACCCTGGGTAGGTCTCTGGGCCCATTTGCCATATAGACTAAGGTATCATCCGCGAATAAATTCACTCTAAATTCTTGTATGCCCACCCTTATCCCCTGCATGTGTTTGCTGCCCCTAATTTTTATGGCTAGTGGCTCTATAGCTAGCAGAAAGAGGAGCGGCGACATTGGGCAGCCCTGTCGGGTTCCCCGTTGTAAAGGGAAACCCTCTGTAAGTGTACCATTAATCAACAGCCTGGCCATTGGGGAAGTGTAAAGCGCTCTAATCCAAGAGATGTACGGCCCTATAATACCGAACCGATTCAAGGTCCAGAATAGGTATTGCCACAAGATACTGTTGAACGCTTTTTCCATATCTAACCCAGCAATTACTGCTGGCCCCCCCTCCCCTTACCTTTACACTCGTGTACGGCTAAAAGAGCCCTCATAATGTTCATAGAGGCATAACGCCCCAGGACAAAGCCTACTTGATCTTCGTGCACCAAGCAGGAAACCATCCCATTCATGCGTTTAGCCATTATAGCTGCCAAAAGTTTGATATCTTGGTTAAGCAATGATATGGGGCGATAAGAGCCTACCTGGGTCACATCCTTACCCGGCTTTGGTATTAATACTATGTGGGCCATATTATGTTGTATGGGCAGCTTCTGTTCCGCTATCCCATTGAACCACGCTCCCAGGGGGGCCGCTACCAGGTCTGCGATCATACGGTAGTACTCTGGGCCATAGCCATCAGGCCCTGGTGTCTTAGTCAATTGTAAAGATTTAATAGCTTGTCTGATCTCCTGCTCTACAATGGGGCCATTTAGGGTCTACAGTTGCTCAGGCGTGAGCGTAGGGAGATGAACATCTCGAAAAAAACCCTCGCAGGCTTCAGAGTCAAAGTCTCGCGCCCCGTATAAGGAGCTGCAATAATTCACAAATTGTTGTGTAATGTGCTGCCCTTTAATATACTCTCTTCCTGTAGCATCTCTAATAGTAGTAATGATTTGCCGCTTACGGTATGGTCGTACCAGGGTGGCTAACAGTTTCCCCGCCTTATTTCCCCACTTGAATAATTTAAAACGTTGAAAGTTGTGATATCCCCCTTCGCACTCAGGGTGACCTGGTTCCCAATATGCAGATCATTTGCAAATTAGTGTGCTACCCCTTCTCGCTCAGGGTGACCTGGTTCCCACTCAGCAAATTAAACAGGTATCACCAACTGCATATTTCTCAGGCAACTCTTTATTCCAGCCCCTGGGCACACTTCTTCTAGCTTAATACTTTATGCTTTCATAGATCTTCACACTGAGCCTCCCCACACAGATACATGGGCTCAGTCCTAGCTTCAATACTTTGGGGACTTCTAACCCCAGGCTTTTGCAGCCTGCTTCTCTCAGTACTGGGACACACAGTCCTTCCTTCTTTGGACACACAGTCCTGGACACACAGTCCCCTCTTTGAACACACAGTCCTTTCTTCTTTGGACACACAGTCATGAACACACAGTCCTTTCTTCTTTGGACACACAGTTATGGACACACAGTCCTTCCTTCTTTGAACACACAGTTCCTATAAGTACTGAGGACACACAGTCAAACACTAATGCTTTAGGGACTTCTTACCCCGGGATTTTCAGCCTGCTGATCTCCTTTGGACACACCGTCCACTACAAGTCCATAGGGTTAGCCAGTATCTTCCAGAGGCTCTCTCTTCTTCTGCTGCCAGCTCACTTCTCTTCCTTTCACAACTCAGGTGGGGTATAAAGTGGTTAATTAGCTACACAGGACCCAGCCCATAACCTCCCACACCTGTGGACATCCCAGGGCTCTACCCGGTCCTAGCACCCTCCACCTATTCTCCTACCAGCGCCCTCTAATGGCCTACCCCGGCTAGGACAGCCTCTTATCACAAAGTATATGTCCCTCTGTGCTCTTTGAGTCAGGATGTCATCTATCTGGCGTCTAACCTCTACCATTCTAGCACGATCTGAGGCATTCATAGTTGTCGTGTGTGCCTGTCGTAATTGGTGAAACTCGCTGGACAATCTCAAAAGATCTGCCTCTCTTCTCTTTTTTCCTCCCTGCAGTGTATGCTATTATGTGACCCCTCATCACTGCCTTTGAGGCCTCCCAATATATGCCTGCGTCAACATCCGCCGTTTGGTTATACGTTTGATAGTCTAGCCACTTATCTCTTAAGTATTCCCAAAATTCCCTATCATGATATAGTGAAGAGGGAAACTTCCACACGCGCTCCCCCCTGTCCCTCAGTAAAGGACACTGTCATAGTGACCGCTGAGTGATCACTTAGTACGCAGTCAACTATGTGGACATGAGAAGACCAGGAAAGCAGCGAAAGAGTGGTAAGGAGGTAATCAATCTGGGAGTTGTAGGAGTATTTGCTGTGATCTCACCCACCCTGTGTGCATATGAGAGCACCTTTACAGACAAAATGGACGCTGCAACCTTTCACCTATATGTCTGGCTACCCACTGTGCAGAAGGCAGCATTTCAGCTTGTAAGAGATTTACTGAAGCCTGCACCACCTCCAAGGTCACTCTGCATCGGGGGAGAATGCCTGTCCCAGGGAGAGAGCTTACGAGATAAGACGGACAAAGGAAGCTTCATACAGATGCTGGGAGTACATGGGGAATTATTTCTGATTGGCTCCCAGAAAAGGGATTGATCTGAGAAGCGGGAACAGAAGGACTAGTTCCAGAGAGGAGAGAGAAGAGAGAAGAACTAAGAAGAAGAACAGAAGAGGAGAACACTTGCATATCTGCAAGCACCTGATTTTCCTAAGAGACTTACTGATAATACCTGGCAAAGCTTTTCCCCAGGTTACAGCTGTCTAAAGGATCTATACTGCGTCTGTATCATCTGTGGCTGATCAAGACAAGTGCATCACCTGAGCTTGTGTGACCTCGCTGAGACCTTCGGCTGAGGCATTGGAAGGAATCTGATCTGGAAACCGGGACGGTGAGATCATAGTTTACTTCCTTCAGGCTGGGTTAGGTAATTAGTCTGGGCTCGGACCCATCAGATGTGTGACGTCAGGATTTATGATCTCTAGTTGCTGTTAGCCTAGTATAAGATTTGTGTGGTAATCATTAGGATCTTGGTATTGTGTTATCTGTCATTACAGATTTAGCCAATAGGATAATCATAGTTATTCTCTATTTTTGGTATCATTGTGCATGCAATCAGGAATTGCTGATGCTATAAGCTGATAAGAGTTTTCTATATTTTTGTATATAACGCTGTATAAATAAACTAATATATTCCATTGGTCTGTCCGTTATTTTCCATGCAGCTAATGTTGGGCAGAGGCCACGCCCCCTAGACATAAGCGAGTACATAGGTAGGAAATTGGCCTCTTACAAAACATATATATAATCCCCTACAAATTGGGGCTCTCGTCCGGGACGGTAGTGCAGGACCAGCAGAATTTAAAACTTTTTCTGAGTGTTTTCAGAAAGCTGGTTTGACTTTCTGTTTCTCTCTGCACGAACTGCAGTTCCACTCTAGCTGACGGCAGACTTTTGTTTATACAGCTGTGTTTTATTGCTGCAATTGGTTGACAGATTTATTACTCTGAGCTCCAAAGAAAGAAAAACTGTTTATCTAACTCTCTAAGGAAGGAAAGCAGGGTGTGTTTAGTCTTTAAAATGGCGACCGGCACTGTTGGCACATTGCCTGAAATTCTTCTGAGTGAACAGGAGAGGGGCGTGCTTAAAATACTACTGCCACTCTCTCAGAGCAAGTCTAAACCAACTCCTCCTACTGTAGAGTCTGTACGTGCTTTATTTGGTAGCAGGTCACCGAATAGCTCAGAAGCATATGCTACGGTTTTAAATACAATTATAAAAGAGAAACAGCATTTGTCACAATGGATGCTTTGTGAACTGGGCGTGTCTCTTCTGGCAGTCAAGGACTCTTTGATGAATGAGATAAGACAGATATCTGTACCGCTAACAGATCGCATAGCAGAGTTGCAGTTACATTTGTCCCAGACTAGAAAAACTGTCCAGGAGCGAGACAGTGAGTTAGCTGCATTACGAGTTGATTTAGACACTGCCAGATCTGCTTTAGCAGGGACCAATGTAAGCCCCGCCCCACCTGACTCCTCTGAAGAGATTTGTACGGAGTGCCAGACACTGTATGATAAGTGTAAAACTTTGCAGTGTGACCTAACTGATTGTGAAGCACTTAATTACACATTAAAGCAGGAAATTGCCCAGTACCTCGTGTCTTTTGATGCGGTGCAAGAGAAATTTTCTCGGGTGACGGGTGCATTACACAACCAGATTGGGGAAACAGATAAGTTGCGGACATTAAATCGGGAGCTAAAACAGGTCTCAGAAGGTGTTCAGAGTGAGTTGCGCAGGGAGCTAGTGGCCACTCAAGAACAATCTATGTCTGTGTTTCAAAATTGGCACGCAGCCAAGCTAGAGTTGGCGGTGTTAAAAGAAAAGCAGGAGACAGTCTCACTGCAATTACAATGTACAGTGAAGGACAGGGATTCATTGTCTAAAGCATTAGATGAGTGCACTGTAAAGATTTCCACAATGCAGCAAGAGCTTACGCACATGGCGCAGGAAGAAGTGCCGTATACCTTAGAATTCCCCGACAGTTTTGCTGTGGGTCACCCAAGCCCAGCTCCCGAAATGAACCGTTACGTGAGCCGGGAGGGACCCGAGTTAAACACACCCACTGGGGGCATGGCTCCGGCTCTTTCCCGCCCCTCTGTACAATTCAGCCCCATAGTGGCGGGTGACCGAAGCAGCAGACCCGAGACAGTGCCACACCCATTGGAGGCACGGGCCCAGGGACTGCCTGCTGAAATCATCAGCTCACTTGGTCAGGTGCCTAGCTCAGGGCCTCAGCCTTCGGCAGATACACCCAGTTTTAGCAACGCACCTGCCCCGAGGTTCTCTACACCTGGTAGTGATCAGCGGCATGTCAAGCCGGAACCCCAGAAAGGAATGTCTATGGAGAGGCAGGCATATGTTATAAAGATGCTACGCACCGTAATAGCGCCTTTTAAAGAGTCTGCCTTGGTATCCATAGAAACCCATCTTAAGGCAGTGCATGAACTCCTGCAAACCATGCACGTCTCTTCTGAGAATGATATCAGAGCCCTCCTCAAATGGACCTTTAGTACCGAGTGCCATGAAGTTCTAGATTTGATCATGTCTGATAACCCTGATTTACGGTCAGTGGAGCAAGCCTTAGCAAAGCGCTACGGTCTCTTTGCCAACTCTCTGGAAGCTAAGCGTGCAGCGTATACTATTAGTTGTAAGCCGGAGGAGAGTCCGCGGGAGTGGGCCCATCGCTTGAAGCATGCATATTATCAGGGGGGGGTCCCGCCTGACTCTAAAGATCTTGAATTTGGTGATTTCAGGGAACTTTTTATACAGGGTCTGCCTGATCCGATAAAGATTCCATTGGCAGGAAAAAACGCAGAACCCTATTCCAGCCTTCTAAAGCAGGCTGAAGGAATTTTTGAAATCTGCCGCGCCAAGCCAATCGCAGAGACTCCTAAACCGGCATCCAAGAGTCGCAACAGGGTGATACCACCCGCTGTTTGTGCGGTCACTTCCACGCTTTCTCTGGAAAACAAAGCGCCGAGACCAACTACGCCGCCGGGCTCTCAGGCCCTGCCGCGGGATGCAGCGCCCCCTATTGCACAGGAGGGACAGCAACACCCTAAAAAGAAGCGGTTTAATCAAAAGAAGTGGAATGCAGAGAAGATCCGCGCTATGCAAGCTCAGCTGGACCAATTGATGGCAAGATGTTCAATCGCGGAGTCTAGCAATGTACCTAAGACACCTCCATCTCATAAGAAGGTCAAATTCCAGAAGCAGAAGGACCAGTCTTCTAGACCGCCGACCCCTCCGGGGCTTAGTGTTAAATCTGTTGAGGTGGAACAGCCATCCTCTTCGGAAGAAGAACAAGCATGACTAGACGTGTCCACCAAACCTGTTACCGCAAGCGTCCCCACTGTCCACGTGGATGCGTTGTCGCCCATCAGTGAGGAGTCCCCCGTGAACCATGCTGCGTCTCAGCCCTCGAACCCGGAAGGGCCTCTTTCAAAAGACTCATCCCAGGAAGTCAGGTATTTTCTAGGTAAGCTTATATCTAAAGGTTACAGATATACCGTGGAGTTGTTGATTCAACAAGTACTTTCCTGTGAAGGTCTCCTGGATACAGCCTCAGAGGTGACTTTGGTCACCCAGGGCCTGTTTCAGAAACTAGAGGCATCTCTAGGGGGGGGTCAGGATGTGCTACATGTCACACCGTGCGACTTGTCACTGGTGGCCTATGGCAATCAAAGTATTGGAACTGTGGGACAGGTTTGGCTATCTTTACAGCTTGGACAGATGACCGTCAGGCACCCAGCCATCATCACTACCAGTGAGGGTGAAGAATTTCTGATTGGAAATGACCTTTTGAAGAGATTTCGGCCTGTTTTGGATTATGACGAGGAAACGATCTGGTCTAAAGTCACTCGACCCCTTAAATATGTGCGAGGGAGATACTGGCGTACAGTCAGTGATGCCAACTCTGTGGAGCTACAGGACACTCCCCTGCGGACTGATCTCCGGTGTTCCGCGGATCCGCCCATGCGGGAGCCTCCTTTGACAGATGCACCAAAAGGGGGTCAGAAGCATGAAGAGCTGGTGCAACAAGCGGACCAACTAGAGATTGTTTCACAGGACTCAGCCAAGACGGATGACTTAACAGATACTGTGTCTCCAGCATTACTTGAAAAATCATCTCCTATCTCTGGTCCTGATTTTGCTCATCCTTGCAAGGTGACTGTCATCACCCGGAAAGGTGATGAATTCACCATACCAGTTCAAGTGGCTAACACCCAATTGCTTCAAGCTACTTTACTGTTCACTAGTGATCTCTCCTACATCAGTGACTCGTTGTACAGCCAAATTCGTAAGTCTGTACAACTTCCCTTCAGCCGATGTTCCTCTACTTCGGTACAGGTACCGGGACAAGGCTCCAAGCCGCTTGACGGAATATGTGGCCTTCCCTTGACTGTGGGAAAGAAGACATTCACTCACCACTTCTCTATTGTCCGGGGCTTGAGGGAACCCTTATGTTTGGGGTCAGATTGCCTTGTACGACTGGGAGTTTATGTGGACCTGGTGAATCTTGTCCTGTGGAGTAGAATGCAGAACAACCCAGTGGAACTTGAACCTACGGCTGTTTGTTTGAAGTCTGGACAGACCATTCCCCAGGTCTGTGAGGTAGTCTGTGACAAGGATGTAACCATTCCAGGAAGAGTTCGGGATTTTTCCCTCAAGCTTCGCCTCGCCCAAGGACAACGTCTGCTGGATGATGTAGTGTTCTTTAACCCACATGCCCACTTTCGAGACCTTGGATTGGCAATTGGTGTTCTGCCATGTTTGGAGATCACCGGTACCACCTTATACCTGTTGGTCACCAATCCACAGTCTGCTGAAGTTGAGCTATCTGCTGGAGATTCTTTTGGCTTTCTGGTTGGCCAGTCTTTCCATGATGTCGAGGTAAGTTTGCCTATCCTTGGCAGGCTGCCTTCTTCTTGGGACACCTGCCAGGGGGGGGAGACGACTGACAGTTGGTTTACCTCTCCCAGGGGCCTCATATCTCTCGAGTTTGTTTGGCCCTATGATGCGACGTGTGCTCAGGTACAGGTGGAAGATGACTTCTTGTTTCTGTCCAGGGAAATGTCTGGACCTCAGAAGCCTAGAAGGGTGAATTCTGTGGAAACCTCAACCTTGCAGGAGGACATTGAAGAACAGGTGGAAATTTCATCCAACCAACCTTTCTCAGAGTTTGATGCTATGGTGAAAGAGCAAGTGGAACAGGCTGATGCTTGTACTACCCACACAGAGAAGAGGAAGTTGACCCAGTTGTTGTACAATTACAAGGACCTTTTTGCTGTAGATTCCTATGACTGTGGACTTACAAACCTACATGTCACCAGAGTGCCTACGGAACCGGGTAGCAAGCCTGTCTTTGTGCGTCAGTATAAGATTCCATTGGCTTCCTATGTGTCTGTACAAGAGATTCTCAACACTTTGGAGACCAGGGGTATCATCAGACAATGCAACAGCACGTACAACTCCCCTCTGTGGCCCATCTTGAAAAAGAATAACAGCTGGAGAATCGCTCTGGATTACCGTCAGTTGAACAAGCGAGTACCCTTGTCCAGGTGGCCTATGGCTCCACTGGATCAGAACCTTGCAACCATCAAGGGGGCTAAGTATTTCACCAGCCTGGATTTGGCATCAGGGTTTTGGACAGTACCAGTCCATCCCCACGATCAGCATAAACTGGCTTTTACGTTTGGGAAGAAGCAGTATACGTGGAACAGGACACCCTTTGGGTTTCTCAATTCACCTGCTGAATTCAACATCTTCCTACACAAGGCCCTACCAGATGCTGAAGCTCGAGGAACAGTGGTCTATGTGGATGACATTCTGATCAAGAGTCCTACCTTTCAGGAACACCTGGAGGAGATTGAGCATGTCTTCACACAGTTGGCAGATGCTGGAGCTAAACTGACTCTTGCCAAAGGACAATGGTGCAGGAAATCACTGAATTACTTAGGGTATGAAATTTCTGCTGAGGGTCTGCGACCCCAGAAGAAGCGAGTGCAGTCTTTACAACAGTTGAAACAGCCCACCAATATCACTGAACTTCGTTCCTTTTTAGGAATTTGCAACTACTCCAGACAGTTCATAGATGAGTATGCGGAGATCACCCGACCATTGGTCAAGTTGTTGAAGAAAGATACACCTTGGGTCTGGGGGCCAGAACAGAAATCTGCTATGCAGGAGCTGAAAGACAAGCTTAGCTGCTTCCCATGCCTCGCATACCCCGAGGGAGGTCGTGAGTTCTACGTGGACTTGGGATATTCCCAACACTCTATGAGTGCTGTCCTATATCAGAAGTATGACACGGACAAGAGGGTAGTGGCGTATGCCAGTAAAGGACTGACGGATGTGGAGAGGAAGTATTCCGACTGTGAGAAAGCGCTCCTGTCTACCGTTTGGGCTTTGCAACACTTCAGAAGTTACATCCAAGGTGAGAAGCTAATTGTGGAGACTTGCCACCAGCCCATCAGTTTCTTGGGTAGTGACCGAATTAAGACCGGTCGAGTGTCAAATAGCAAAATAGTCTCCTGGACATTGGCTCTTCAAGGCTGGCCTCTGGAGGTAAGGTATGCTCAGAAACATCGTAACGCAGTAGCCCAAGGTATGGCTGACCTACATGATTGTGCCGAACAGAATTCCATTGCAGGTATTCCCGAAGCAGATGTTCCCCCGCTAGAGAAAGAACCTCATCGACACCATCTGTATGATGAACAGACTTGTGCTACCATGCCTAAGGTCTATGTAGATGGTTGTGCTTACCGTCGTGATACAGTCAAGGAATTGGTTGCAGGAGTAGGAGTGGTATGGGATCCAACCAATCTTGAAGAGACCCTGAAGCACAGCTTGGGCTCGCGAACTAATCAGTACGCTGAGATTGTGGCAGCTCTGGTGGCGGTACAGTCTGCAATTCAGAAAGGAGTCCGACAGTTGGTCATATGTACGGATTCGGACTATGTGAGACAGAATTTTGTGTCCCATTTGCCCATCTGGAAGCAGAAAAATATGTTAAATTCCAAAGGGAAACCAGTACATCATGGAAACTTGATCCGGATTTTAGATCAACTGGTAAAGGACCATGACATGACCATCTATTGGAAGAAGGTCAAGGGTCATGCAAAAGTTGACAGTCCCGACAAGCTGGGAAACGACTTGGCCGATCACCTGGCCAAGGAGGGTGCGCTTACCGGAGAATTATGGCGACCCCCAGAAGTGGAGACTGCGACTGTCCATGCTGTCACTCGACGACAGGCGAAGCAGTCCAACGACACGCCGGTGGTCCAGTGGTGCAGTGAAGTCCCATCCTTTGATCTTGTCATGGCACAGAAATCCGACCCGGTAATCGGGAGATTTTATGAGTCCATATGGAATCCGCAAGACTGTCCCCTGACGGAAAAAGACAAGCAAGATGAGGAAATGAGGATCCTCTATGCCTCCCGAGAGAAGTTCAAACTTCACAAAGACCTGCTTATTCGGACGAGTAAGCATGGCATTGAGCAATGGGTGGTGCCTAAAGAATATCGAGGCATTATGTTGCAACATGCCCATGACGAACCATGTGCTGGACATCGAGGGGAGAATATCACCTATGAGACCCTAAAGCAAGTAGCTTATTGGCCTCACATGCGACAGGATGTACAGTTGTACACGCGAGGGTGTTTGACCTGTTGTCGTTTCCAGCCATCTTCACCATCTCACCGAGCACCACTTAGGAAGAAGGGTATCACCATGCCCTGGTCGGATATCCAGATTGATTGGGTTGGTCCTGTAGTTCGATCCACTCGTGGTAACAAGTACTTGCTTACTGTCACCTGCATGTTCACCAAGTGGGTGGAGTGTCTGCCTGCACCCAACTGCACGGCAGAAACCACGGCTACCTTACTACTGAATCATGTGTTCAGCCGGTGGGGTTTGCCTATGCGAGTGGATTCAGACCAAGGTTCTCAGTTCACGGCAGAGGTGATTCAACAGATGTGGAAGATGCTTGGAGTAAAGAGTAAGTTGCACATAGCTTACCGACCTCAATCTTCGGGACAAGTGGAAAGAGCTAATCGCACCATCGTGACCATTCTGAAGAAGTATGTGTCATCCTCAGGTAAGAATTGGGACATGGTCTTACCATTGGTCCTTATGGCGATTCGTTCCACACCCCACCGTTCCACGGGAGTGTCTCCTTTTGAGATGATGACAGGTAGGGAAATGACATTACCAATTCATTTGTTGTACAGGACTAATGATGTGAACTTGTCCAGTGCTACCTCCACTCACGAATATGTCACCCATTTGCGTAAGCATTTGCAAAGTGCCTTTGCCTTTGCTCAGAAAAACTTGGAAAGTAGCGCTAGAGGTAGAAAAGCCTATTATGATCAAGGGACTACCTCTAAAGAATACCAAATTGGCGACAAGGTATTCTACTTCAATTTTGCCAGAAACAAGGTTAAAGAAAGGAAGTTTCTGCCTAGTTGGCGTGGTCCATTCCCAATAGTGGAAAAAGCTTCACCTGTGGCTTACCAAATTTGCCTCAAGAAAAATACTAAGGGTGAAGACACCCTTAAATGGGTCCACATCAATCAGTTGAGACCACGTCATCCAAGTCATTTGGTTCCAGACGTATGTGTTGATGAAACGAACTGTACTAACACCCCAACAGCATAGTCTGTTTTCTTTGTACCTTGCAGATGCAGAAAAGAACCCTGATGATCGTGTTCCTGATCTCCGTGCTGCTGGGATCGTGGTCCAAGATGATCGAACCTGGTCCCATGTCTGGAGTTGTTCTGCAAGATACCCCTGGCTTCCTGATTACCCAGTCCCAGATTGTTCCACAGAAAGTAGTTGTGTCCCTTGACCCAATGCATGTACTACTGAAACATTTCAATATGAGTAACTTATCTCTGTCTGCCGTTACCTCTTCCTGGTTTCACAATTATATGCAAAATGCCCGTGCACAAGTGAAGAACATTTTGCATCAACTGGACAAAGTCATGGTACAACCTATGCAACCTTATAATTCCAGGTCCAGATCTAAGCGTTTTCTTGGTATGGCCGGTGGTTTGATTTTTTCTGCCATTGGTTCACTTTTTGGTATTTCCATGTCTGTTGCCAACGTAGTTTCTGTCCAAAAGCTGCAGGCCAATATACATGCCATCCAAGCAGACTTGAAAGCCATTGAGACCAAGTTGGTAGTCCAACAGAGCCAACTTGTTGCCCAGGGTAAAACTATTGCTGATACGGTCACTCTTGTGAATTTACATACACATAAAATTAGTGCTAACACAGCTGATTTGTTGACAATTAAAGGTACCATGAATGAAGACCGTGTGTTTATACAACCTGTTAAGGACCTTATTCAGGATTTATTTAGGGAAGTAGATACTAGTGTTAGTAAGCTAATGCAGGGACAGATACCTACGTACCTAATACCATCTGAGGTTGTTAAAGATGCCTTTGCCAAAGTTACCCGTTTGTCTATTGAACCGGTTCAAATTCAAATTGCATTTCATTGAGGTACTGCCCTTCCCCTTTATTTGGATATGGAGCGTATGGAAATTGCCTTCATCCTTAATTTGCCATTTATTATGCCTGAGAATGTATACCAGCTTAAACAAGTTGTAAATGTAGGTACCTGGCATGAGAATTTGTACCTTAATGTTGATACACCTAAGTATGTTGCTTACCAACAGGATGCTCCGCAACATTATTTGGTCCCTAACTTAGACCTTTGCCACAAAACTAAAGATGTTAATTGGCTATGCCCTGGTAAACCGTTCCTGAAAGACACAACAGAAGCTCTTTGTGGATTGTCCACAGAGAATGTCCAAGAGAAGTGTAAGGTTACCGTATCAAAATATGACGATTTTTCTGATACCACTGTAGCAGTACTGGATACGGTATGGTTAGTTAGCACACCTAGTACTGAACTTACTGTCACCTTTCAGAAGCATGATGTAATCAACCGTTACACTCTTCCTTGCAATGTGTGTGTGATCGCTGTACCCAAGTATGCTGTTGCCCATGTCGGAGGAGTTTCCCTGTTTTATCTTGACACAGACCCGGTTGTTTCTGAATTGGAAGTGCTTGATGTATTTCGTGGACATCCTATTGACTTTGCTATGGACCTTATACCATTTTTACAGTCCAAAGACTCTCACACTGTTGAATTATCTATTGACCATGAGACTCTCGAGGTTGCAGATTACAAACGTCGTTCATCTGATGTCATCCAGTTCCACATGTCCACTCACGTTGTCATCCCACTTTTGACCATCTCGTGGGTCATCATGCTCCTGTGTGCTGTAGTGTTTTGGAGAGACCTTCGTCATTTACGCTATCGCGTAAACACTTTGTCACCTACGGCAATGAGATTGCAAGACTTTATGTAATTACCTCTAACCAGAGTTTTGCCAACAATTTATTCCGTTTTCACTTTTATGTACTAATATGCTTTGCTTTGCATGATGTGATTTTCATGATCTATGTGATTATGGTTCATGATTTGTTTGATTAATTTCATGTGTTAAGACTTTTTGCCTAACTGCACATGCGGGGTCTATTATTCAGTATTTTGCTGTATTAGCATTTGTGATTTCCTTGTGAACATTATTTTGCTTAATTGAACTGTTTTGAAGAGTGTTAGTTTGCATTAGTTAAGATTTACTTTGAAACTTTTGTAGTTTTGACCATGAAGTTTGTACCTGAATCCTGACTGAACTGTCTGGCTTATTTTTGTAGTTAGGTTGGAGAAGGCCTTTACTCCTTTGTAGTAATTTCCATCTCCAAGGGGGGGAATCTGTAGGAGTATTTGCTGTGATCTCACCCACCCTGTGTGCATATGAGAGCACCTTTACAGACAAAATGGACGCTGCAACCTTTCACCTATATGTCTGGCTACCCACTGTGCAGAAGGCAGCATTTCAGCTTGTAAGAGATTTACTGAAGCCTGCACCACCTCCAAGGTCACTCTGCATCGGGGGAGAATGCCTGTCCCAGGGAGAGAGCTTACGAGATAAGACGGACAAAGGAAGCTTCATACAGATGCTGGGAGTACATGGGGGAATTATTTCTGATTGGCTCCCAGAAAAGGGATTGATCTGAGAAGCGGGAACAGAAGGACTAGTTCCAGAGAGGAGAGAGAAGAGAGAAGAACTAAGAAGAAGAACAGAAGAGGAGAACACTTGCATATCTGCAAGCACCTGATTTTCCTAAGAGACTTACTGATAATACCTGGCAAAGCTTTTCCCCAGGTTACAGCTGTCTAAAGGATCTATACTGCGTCTGTATCATCTGTGGCTGATCAAGACAAGTGCATCACCTGAGCTTGTGTGACCTCGCTGAGACCTTCGGCTGAGGCATTGGAAGGAATCTGATCTGGAAACCGGGACGGTGAGATCATAGTTTACTTCCTTCAGGCTGGGTTAGGTAATTAGTCTGGGCTCGGACCCATCAGATGTGTGACGTCAGGATTTATGATCTCTAGTTGCTGTTAGCCTAGTATAAGATTTGTGTGGTAATCATTAGGATCTTGGTATTGTGTTATCTGTCATTACAGATTTAGCCAATAGGATAATCATAGTTATTCTCTATTTTTGGTATCATTGTGCATGCAATCAGGAATTGCTGATGCTATAAGCTGATAAGAGTTTTCTATATTTTTGTATATAACGCTGTATAAATAAACTAATATATTCCATTGGTCTGTCCGTTATTTTCCATGCAGCTAATGTTGGGCAGAGGCCACGCCCCCTAGACATAAGCGAGTACATAGGTAGGAAATTGGCCTCTTACAAAAACATATATATAATCCCCTACAGAGTATGTGTTATGGGGGTGGGAGTAAAAGGTGAATTCGCTGTCATGTGGGTGTAAGATTCGCCAGAGATCCACTAGCCCTAATTCTGATGTTAAGAAGTTAACCCCCCTGCTCTCCCAATTCCCGCCTCTTAGCCTCCGGTGCTTACTGTCCACTGTCTGGTCATCCACAAAATTAAAGTCTCCCCCCATCACTATGTGGCAGTCTGGGAAGGGTGCCACCTTAGCTACTAAATCTGCATAGAATTTTTGGGAATAAACATTGGGCCCATAAACATTGCACAATAAGAAACTCTGGCCCCATAGGTCCCCCAGAACAAACACATATTGCCCTTCCTTGTCCGAGATCACTTTGTGGGTGATGAAAGGCAATTGTTTGTGTATTAAAATAGCCACCCCTCGCTGTCTAGAGTTATAGGAAGCATGTTCTACTTCCCCCACCCATCCCCTTCTAAGTTTTTGATGTTCTGTTGCAGTTAAATGAGTTTCCTGAATAAATGCTATGTCTGTTCTCTCTTTTTTCAACCATGAGAGTACCTTGGTTCTCTTAACCGGGGAATGTAACCCGTCCACATTAAGCGTGACCACTTTCAAGTTAGCCATCATCACCACATAGGAGAATACCCTCCATGGCTATGCTAGCATCGTACCCGCCAGTCTCCCAGCTAGACCAGCGAGTTCCCGCTCTCTGGTGCTCTAGCCTCTGTACCCAGCACTGCAATGTTCTATCCTCATTCTCTTCCTCCTGTGTCCTAGCCTGTAGATTACGTTTTATGTGTGCAACCTTTACTCCCCCCACCCCCATTCCCTTCTCATGCTCACCCATACATCCGTCACATTCATACACCCTCTCACCCACTCCCCGCCCCTTCCCCTCCCACTCTCCATCCCCTGCCCCCCATCCCTCCCCTCCCCCCTCTTCCCCCTTCCTCTCCTTCTGCATCCTTCACCTTCCTAGGATCTTCTCAGCAGCCCCCCTCCCCCACTCATCTCAAGCCTTAATTGCTCAGATCCCTGCCCTCCTAAATTGAAGTTACAGGCCCAACTCTGAAAGCCCAAGAACATAAGAGAACCCTACAACCAAATAACAGCCTTTTCTGCCCCCCAACTCTCTCTCCCCTATTAATGCTGTGAATATGAACTCAGTCCAACATCATTAACAAACAAACCTATCAACAGCAAAGGTTCAAGTTCTTTTTCATTGTAATGCTTCAGGATCATCGGTATGTCGCAGCAGTTACAGCAGAAGTCTTTCCAGCTCTCACTGCTCTGGCTTTCTCAACCCTCTTGTGCTGCCGCGTTCATCTTGCGCAGAAATTCTTGAGCTTCCCCCACCTCCTGCACAATAATTGTCTGTCCCCCATGCCCTATGCATAGTTTAGCGGGGTACATAAGCGCGAATCTCACTCCCTTCTTATGGAGCTCAGAGCATGTGGGCGCCATTGCTCTCCATTGCACTGCAACACGTGCAGAGTAATCATTGAACAAAAGCACTCGATGAGTCTCATAATCCACGCTCCCCTTTCTTCGAAATGCTTTCATAATCTGTTCTTTGGAGAGCCAGTTGGTGTAATGGGCTATAGCAGTCGCGGTCTGGTGTTAGTGTCTCCCTTGACCCCCCATCCGGTGGGTTCTGTCACAGCAGAAGGTGCTTGGGGATTCCTCAAGACCCAGCGCTCGGGGCAACCAGGAATCAAAAAACCGGTAAAGTTCAGTGCCCGCCACCGTTTCAGGTAACCCAATCACACGTATATTGTTCCGGCGGCTGCGGTTCTCCTGCTCCTCGATCCTCTCTCTAAGTTCTCCCGCCTCCTTCCGCAGCGCAGCAACCAGATTCGCCGTGGCCCTCGCTTCCTCCTCGCCCGTTGATATGCGCTGCTCCATCTCTTGGAGCCTTTGGGTGTGTGCATCGAATTTTTCGTGGATTTCCTCCACTACGGATTGCAGCTTGTTCAATCTGTCAGCTAATGCCGCCGATACAGATCGTGTGATCTCCTGCACCCATTCCGCGGTCTGCACGAGCGTCGGGGGCGGGAGCGGAGCCGAGTCTGAACTCTGGGCCTTTTGTGGCGTCGCCATCTTGACTGGGTTCGGGGTCCGCGTTACCTTTACTTTTCGTTGCACCTTTGTGGGCATACCTCAGTCGTCCGGCGTTCTCAATTACGGCCCGCTGCGTCTGGGGGTGCTCTCTGTTCCCCAATGATCGTGTACCAGCGTTTATCCCGGCAGGATCTGTGTTTTTTAGCAGTTTTTAGCAGATTTCGGGGGAGCTGCTCAGATCCACGTCCTCCTAGGAAGCAGGCATCACGTGACCCCCCCCCCCCCCGGAGCACTTTTAGTGGGTACTGCAGTGCACTTCAGGCAGGCAGACCCAGGCCTATCCCCCCCCCCCACCCGTAACACTTGTGGTGGTAAATGGGAGGCCTCTAAAACCTACTGTACCCACATGTAGTTGCCCCCTTCACCCCTAACAGCTATGGTAGTGTTGTACATTTGTCCCTCCCACGACCAAATGGCTTGGATTGGGACGTTTCTGAGCTGGACGTTTTTAGTTTCCATTATCGCAAAAAAAAAAAACGGCCATCTCAGAAGGGACCAAATCCATGGCATTTAGTCCGTCCAAACTGTATTTTCAAAACGAAAGATGGACGCCCATCTTTTTTGATAATACGGTCTGTCCCGCCTCTTCACATACCCGTTTTCGGACATAGACGCCCATGGAGATGGGCGTTCGCGTTCGATTATGCCCCTCAATGTCTCATACTCACCTCACAACATAACACTAGCAAACTCACTACAATAAATACACAAAACCTGGCCCTTCCTGTCTCAGACACCCTGAAAATTCTCGGAGTAACCATTGATCAAAACCTTACTCTTGAAAACCATGCGAAAAATATAACCAAGAAGATGTTCTACTCTATGTGGAAACTTAAAAGAGTAAGACCTTTCTTCCCAAGGACCATCTTTCGCAACCTAGTACAGTCAATGGTACTGAGCCACCTAGACTATTGCAATGCACTCTACGCCGGTTGTAAGGAGCAAATCATCAAAAAACTTCAAACAGCCCAGAATACTGCAGCCAGACTCATATTCGGAAAAACAAAATATGAAAGCGCAAAACCCCTAAGAGAAAAGTTACACTGGCTCCCACTCAAAGAACGTATTGCGTTCAAGGTATGCACTTTCACTCATAAAATCATTCACGGAGATGCCCCAGCCTACATGTTAGACCTAATAGACATACCCCCCAGGAACGCTAAAAGATCATCCCGCACATTCCTGAATCTTCACTTTCCCAGTTGTAAAGGTCTAAAATACAGACTAACGCATGCGTCCAGTTTTTCCTACCTGTGCACGCAGCAATGGAATGCACTACCGCTTAACCTAAAAAATATTTACGAACTAACAAACTTCCAGAAATCTCTAAAGACCTACCTCTTCAACAAGGCATACCACAATGATCAACAACTGTAAATGTAACACTTCTCACTTATCTATAACTTGGAATTGTGAACCTCTCATATTTGTCTATCTCATCTTACTATGCAAGACATGTTCTCTATGCAATACTAATGTTATCTAATCTGGTAAGGCAATTGCCTTAACGACACACTGTAAGCCACATTGAGCCTGCAAATAGGTGGGAAAATGTGG
Organism: Microcaecilia unicolor; assembly: GCF_901765095.1. NCBI lineage: Eukaryota > Metazoa > Chordata > Amphibia > Gymnophiona > Siphonopidae > Microcaecilia > Microcaecilia unicolor. The sequence continues at coordinate 118,686,225 of NC_044038.1, forward strand.
GATACAAATGCAATAAATAAATAGTGGCTTTAGGCGCTGGAGATCCTCTGCGAGGACCTGACAACAAGACAAAAAGGTGATCAGAGGTCCTGAAAGCATTTGACATCTGCAGATACTGCAACAGAGCCCTGTGCACATCCAGAAGGTGCAACTGCCCAAAAGATTCCAGAAACTCCTCCCTAGTAAAGGAGGGCAGAAAAATAGGCTGGTTTAGGTGAAACGCTGAAACCACCTTAGGCAGGAAGGAAGGCACAGTACGTACCGTAACTCCGGACTCTGAGAATTGCAGAAATGGGTCTCAACAGGACAGCGCCTGGAGCTCAGACACCCATCTCGCCGATGTAATGGCCACCAAAAAGACTGTCTTTAGAGTCACATCCTTCTCCAAAGCTCGCCTCAGCGGCTCGAAGGGCGAACACTGAAGAGCCTTTAATACTAGCCCTAGGTTCCAAGCCAGGCAAGGGGCCCGCACGAGAGGCCGGAGCTGAAGCACCCCTCTAAGAAACCGTGCAATGTCCTGATGCGCAGCCAGGGAGAGGCCCGAGACCTCCCCCCTAAAACATGCCAATGCTGCCACTTGAACATGCAAGGAATTATAGGCCAAGCCTTTTTGTACACCATCCTGCAAAAAGTCAAGTATCGGCGAGACAGAAGCCCGCATGGGTGTGATCACTTTAGAAGCACACCAAGCCTCAAACTGGTGCCAGATCCGAGCATAGGCCACGGAAGTGGAATGCTTGCGGGCCTGCAAGAGAGTGGAGATGACCTTGTTAGAATAGCCCTTGTCTCTCAATTGCTCCCTCTCAATAGCCATGCCGTAAGACCAAAGCGGCATGGATCCTCCATGGTCATCGGGCCCTGCGTCAACAGGTTCGGTACCAGAGGCAAGGGAAGGGGAGCCTCCACCAGCATCCGCCGGAGGTCCGCATACCACGGCCGCCTGGGCCAATCCAGGGCAATGAGGATCACCACTCCTTGATGCAGCCAAATTCGCAGGAGGAGACGCCCTATTAAGGGCCAAAGAGGGAACACATACAGGAGGCCCGGAGGCCAGGGTTGAGCCAAGGCATCCAACCCCGCCGAGCGAGGATCTCTCCGTCTGCTGAAAAAGGACGGGACTTTGGCATTTGTGCTTGAGGCCATAAGATCAGGTATGGGCGTTCCCCATTTGGCACAGATCTGAAGAAACACTTCGTCTGCCAGTTCCCACTTCGCAGGGTCGATTTGAAATCGGCTTGCATGTTGCTCTGACCTGCTATGTGAACTGCTGACAGAAGCTGCAGATGTAGCTCAGCCCAGTGGCAAATCTGAGCGGCCTCTGCGGCCAGTGCTTGGCACTGAGTGCCGCCTTGACGATTTATGTAGGCCAAGCGATTGATGGACCACCCCGTTTCCTCGGGTGTCCACAGACCCTGGGCATAGCTTCCCTGGCAATGTGCTCCCCAGCCCTTCAGGCTGGCATCTGTTACCACCAGGCGCCAATCGGGAAGCGCTAGCGGCATTCCCCGCTGCAGCATGCTGTCTGAGAGCCACCACTCCATACTGAGTCGGGCCGCAGGGAGCCACGTGAGTCTGCGTTGATAATCCTGGGACATAGGAGACCATCATTGAAGCAGGGCAATCTGCAGAGGTCTCATGTGCGCTCTCGCCCATAGCACCACTTCCAAGGTGGCTGTCATCGACCCCAACAGCTGGACAAAGTCCCAAGCTCGCGGGCGAGGCATCCGCAGGAGCAGACGTACCTGATTCTGAAGCTTGCACTGCCTTTGGTTGGGTAGGAAGACAAAGCCGAGGCCGGGTCGAACCGGATCCCCAAATATTCTAGAGATTGAGAGGGGGTCAGGTGACATTTGGGTATATTGACGACCCAGCCCAGAGATTGCAGTACTGAGACCACTCTGGCTGTTACGTGACAACTCTCTTCTGCAGAGTCCGCTCTGATGAGCCAGTCATCAAGGTACGGGTGAACCCGGATACCCTCTCGCCTGAGAAAGGCAGGTACTACCACCATTACCTTGGAAAAGGTTCGGGGAGCTGTGGCAAGGCCAAAAGGCAAGTAAGCTTCTTTCAGGTCCAGAGACGTGAGGAACTCTCCTGGCTGAACCGCCGCAATGACGGAGCGCAGGGTTTCCATGTGAAAATGTCGCACTCTTAGTGACTCGTTGACTTTCTTTAAGTCGAGAATGGGCTGACAAGACCCGCCTTTTCGCGGCACCACAAAAATAAATGGAGTAACGACCGCAGCCGTGTTCGGCGGGAGGCACAGGGATCACCGCTCCAAGGTGCAACAAGACTTGTAAGGTCTCCTCTACCACCGCCCGTTTGACGGCAGTGCCGTATCGGGACTCCACAAACACGTCTCTCACCGGGACACCGAATTCCAATCAGTAACCTTCTCTGATCAGGTCCAGGACCCACTGATCTGAGGTAATCTTGGTCCACTCCTCGAGAAAGAGGGAAAGGCATCCTCCTACAGCTGTAAAGGAGGAATGGACCGGCGTCCCATCATTGTGGAGGACGGCCCTGAACTCCTGGCCTTGAGCCTGCCGCTGCGGAGCGATTGTCTGAGCGAAAGGAGTTCCTCTGCTGAAAATGGGCACGTTGAGGAAACCCAGCAGAGCGCCCCGGGCGATACCTTCGAGCTTCACGGAAGCGAGGTCTGGAGGAGGAGGGAACCACCTGACCCTTGGAAGAAGGCCGCGGCCTATCCTCAGGTATCCTCTGGGGTTTAGCATCCCCCAGGTCTTTAACAATCCTCTCCAAGTCCTCTCCAAATAACAGAAGACCCTGAAAGGGCAACTTCACCAGCCTTTGCTTAGAGGCCATGTCAGCCGTCCAATGCCGTAGCCATAGAAGGCGGCGGGCGGACACCGCCATAGACATCTGTTTAGCCGAAGCTCTGACCAGATCATAGAGGGCGTCAGCTAAAAATGACAAGGCCGACGCCATTCGCGGTGCAACCTCAGCGAGGGACTCCGCACCATCCACGGGCTGTTCCACTGCCTGTTGTAACCAAAAGAGGCAGGCTCGAGCAGCATAAGAACTGCAAACAGACGCCCTTAAGGCTAGGCCCGAAATCTCAAAGGACCATTTTAGCGCTGATTCCAGTACTCGCCATCCTCGGATTACCAGAGGAGGCCTCGCCTTACCAGAGGAGGCCTCGCCTTTAACAGGATCATCAATAGAGAGGGCCTGTAAGGCATAAGAAATAAGTGCTGGCAGCTCATCATGGTGGAAAATCCGAACCGCAGTGGGATCATCCAGATCCAGTGGCAAACCGGCACCTTCCTCTGGCTCCTCAGACCATGAAGGCCTGCCAGATCCCTCAGAGTCCCCACAGCCCGACCACGGGGGGGGGGGGGGGGGAAGGGGGGAAGGGGGGGTACACCACTCTCCGAAGGGGAATTTACCCGTCTATGCTTAGCGTGCATCCAACGCTCAGGGGAATCCATGTCTGACATCAGCCCCGGGCCATCATCAGTCGGAGGGGGACCAGGTAGCAACGCAGTGTCAGACACCTGCGGCAGAGCTCTTTTCAGCATGAAGGCTTTATGTAAAATAAGCACAAACTCAGAGGAGAAAAACTCACCCTGACCTCCCGTCTCTGAATTAGGAGCCACGGGGAACGGAGCTCCTCTGGCAGCCTCGGCCAGAGGCGCCCCTCTGCTCTCAGACTCCTCCGCAACTGCGGGGGTCAAGCCATGTGGCGCTTCCAAGATGGTGCCCGCTGCCAGCTCCATCAAGCGGGAAGAATCATCACTCGCCGTGCTCGTACTGGCTCTACCGTCTAAACAGCATGTTTTACAGAGCCCTGATGCTGATCTGCGCTTGCCACAACGGGAACAGCGCTTAACTTCCTCAGCAGCCATCGTCGAAAAATGGTAGAATAAAATTCAAAATGGCGGCTTCGCACCAAAATCACCTCGATCGGAACACCGTCCGCGGGCCCTCCCCGGAGGAGCTGAGTACCGCTCTTACCTCAAAGAACCAAGTCCACGAACTCCGGTCACGCTGCACAGTCAGGAAAAGCCTCAGAAATAGCAGCGCTGTCAAAGCACAATTTTTTTTTTTAACGCTGTGAAGAAAATTGGAGGCAAACAGCTACAGAGGTACTCCGGAGGCAGAAGAGGGTGGGAAAGGCAGGGAAAGGGTGAACCTATATGCCTGCATCCACACAGGGGGAAGGGTAAGGCAGGGAAAGGGCGAACCTATGTGCCTTTAAAGTGGGCTCCACTTAGCCACAACACCCCTGCTACAACTTGCAAAAGCACAGGAGCCATCCCTTCAAGGAGCTGAACAAGCTGCGTCCAACCCCGCTGGGAGATAGAGAAATACTGAGAGGCAGATGGAGCTAGCCGTCCTAGAAGCACTATGGTTTTCAGTGTTCTCTATCTCCCCCTGCTGGTAGGTGGACACAACCCATTCGTAATGGATTCATCTGCTGCTGATGACAAGGAAGCTGACCAAGCAGAACTAACAATGGATAGGGATTCAGCTGCTACGGTGATGGAAAATTTTTAGAGGACTGTCATATGATAATTAACAATGATAGGGGTTGGTAAATGTGATCAATATCCAATGAGAAACTTAGGGGCAGATACTTAATGTAACTAAAAAGAAAGGGTATAAAACCTGTAAACATTAAGGAGGGGTGTGCCTATCACGATTCAGGCTCGTGTTAGCAGGGATAAGCCTGAATCGTGATCACTCCCGCTTTATGTTTGAACAATTTTTATTGATGAATCAACAAGTTGCACAATCATCAAGCTCTATTTACCATGCATTAGAACCAAAACATCCAAATAATAGTCAAGTAACCTTCTCTTCATCAAAAAGCATTTTTTACATTCCTGCTCCCCACCCCCACCCCACTCCCCAACCTCCTCCCCCTCCCTGGAAAAATTGTAATGTCCAACAATTTTTTATTGATGATAATACCAAGTAAATAAACAAACACTTGGAATACCCCTCCCTCCCCCTGCCCACCCCCACCCCTTCTGAGGAGATACCCGAACCCCCAATCTATGCTCAGAATGGATGGCCCACTCTTGACATTATGCCTAAAGCAAATTTACCACCAGACTTCGCCCTTTAGAAGACAAGCTTTTGATATATGGCCCCCAAATTTCCAGAAACTGCCTCCGCCGCCTAGGGGAACTGCCCACACCTCTCCTTTCAAATAACATAAACTCATGCAATTTGTTCCTCCAGTGCCAAAAATCCGGGGGGGACTCCGCCACCCATTGACTCATTATAAGCCGCTTGCCAATCAGACAGGCTTTCCAAATCAACTCATATTTGTCCAGCAAAATCCCCATCGGGGAGCACATGACTCTCAATCCCAAAAGAGGTTCCAGATACTGAACAATGGAATCCCAAAAGTGCCTCAACTGGTAGCACCCCCACAAACAATGAAAGACCCCGGAACTCTCCCACATTTCTCACACAAAGGCGTTAATACCCCTCCCATCTTGAATATCTGAGCCTTTGTTAGGTAGGCCCTGTGCAGAATTCGATATTGGCATTCTCTAAGTCCTGCATTGCCCATCAGGCTTGGAATTCTAGATGTCAGAACTTTGAAGTCTAACGCGAGATGCGGTTTCGATAAATCTCCTGCCCAATGTTGTTGAATTTGCTCCCGATCTTTAGGCGCCAGACACCTTCCCAACACCTTATGTAACCCGGCAATAGAAAGACACTCCCCCTGCACCGAGTGAAAAAACTGCCGCATAAGATGACAATGTCTAGACCCCAAAGCCCCCTTATCTAATGAATCAACATAATGTTTCAGCTGGGTATAAGCAAAGATGCCTCCCATGTCATAGCCCACCCCCAGGGCCCCTAGATTCAACATTAAACCCTGCCGGTTCAACACATGTTCTAATCTAGTTATACCTTGCCACGCCCATTTCCGAAAGACCACATTCTCCAGACCAGGCTGAAACAACAAATTCCCCTGGATAGGAAGAATATCCGAAACCCATCTGCTCAACCCAAACATCTACATCATATCTCTCCAAAGATTCCGCATAGGGGTCAATAATATACTATTACGTAGCTTAGCCAGAAGCATCTTACTGGGAGCTTGTAGTAGGAAGTGAAAGTGACAAGGCACATAATACTGACTTTCCAATCGTCTCCATGTATAATCATCTCGCGCCAGAAACCAGTCTCCAAAATAACGCAACAGACAAGCCCAATTATAGCCCCACAAGTCTGGTAAGCCAAGGCCACCCTCCCCCCCCCCCCATGCCCCCTGCAGTATATTCAATGGGAGCTTTGCCTTCCTTCCCCCCCCCCAACAAAAGCATCTAATTACACCCCTCAGCAAATTAAGATCTCCTTTACTCAAATAAATGGGCAGCATTTGCATCAGATATAGCCATCTGGGGAATTCTACCATTCTAAACAGCTAAATCCGCTCACAAAGTGACAGAGGCAAAGACATTCAAGCATGTAACCTCTCCATTGTAGCTTTCAAGAATCTAGAGATATTCATATGGTACAGCTCTGAGACCCGCATAGATAAGTGCAAACCTAGATATTTAAAAGATCCCTGCGCCCAACAAAGAGGGAACTCCGCATCCCAGTCCTGCCGCATGCTTTCCACAGAAGGCAATGCCAAAGATTTGGAATAATTAAGACGAAACCCCGCGAAATCTCCAAATTCCCTAAAAAGTTCCAGGAGAGCTGGTAAAGAGGTATATGGCTCAGTACCAGCAAGTCATCTGCAAAAGCAGAGAGAAGGAACTCCAAACCCCCAACTGGAACTCCCTTGATCTCTGGATGCTGTATGATTTCACGGACAAGGGGATCCAAGGACAAAACAAACAAAAGAGTAGACAGGGGACATCCCTGCCTAGTCCCTCTATGAATCCGGAAGGACTCTGAATGCTGTCCGTTCACCCACACATATGTCCGTGGTTCCAAGTACAGGACCTGAATAGCCTCTAGAAAGAACTCCTCAAAGCCATAGTGTCTTAAAACAGCAAACATGTAGAACCAGTTCACCCTGTCGAACGCCTTCTCCGCGTCAAAGCTAACTAAGAGCGAAGATAGACGTTTCTGGGCCACAACCTCCAAAGAAGTCAAGATAGATCGGACATTTTTCACTGCTGTCCGCCCCTTCACAAATTCCACCTGGGACACATCAACCAAGGACGGGAGGACCATTGCTAACCTATTAGCCAGAACTTTAGCGTACAACTTCGCATCTATGTTAATGAGAGAAATAGGCCTATAAGATTCTGGTTCCACCACATTTTTTCCCCTCCTTAGGTATCACAACAATTTGGGCCTCCTTAAAAGTGTCAGGGAGCATTTGCGTAGCTACCATCGAGTTAAACAGAGATATTAGCGGCATTTTGACCTTGTCCAAAAACTGCTTATAAAACTGTACCCTATAACCATCGGGTCCTGGAGTTTTGTGAGAAGCACACTGCTGTAGGGTGACCATATTAATAGCGGGCGACCTAAGGACCGTTCTCAACCTAATTCTGATCGCCATGCCAATGTTCAGTGTTATCGGTGCCAGCAATTCGGCCATTACGCGGCTACATGTCCTCATCCGCCACAACACAAAACTAGAAAACAACGTCGCCAAATCCCTAATCCAAACTGATTTTTGAGACCCCATGATGTAACATTTCATTCAACTCTTTCTGCGCCTCCAACAAAGCCTCCCTACGTACAGAAGTAGGCGAGCACCCATAAGCTCTCCGCAACCTCTGGACCAGGGCTCCCAAATGAACAATTTCCCCATCCCTCACTTTCCTAACTTTTGCTGAATAAGAAATAATGTTCCATTGTAACATGGCCTTTGCTGTTTCCCAAAAAAGAGCTGGCTGATCTGCATGATCTCCATTATGATACATGTGGAGGGGCATAATCGAACGCAAACGCCTATCTCCATGGGCGTTTATCTCCGAGAACGGGTCCGTGAAGGGGCGGGCCGAACCGTATTTTCGAAAAAAATGGACGTTTTTGAGCTGGGCGTTTGTTTATTTTTAGCGATAATGGAAACTAAAAACGCCCAGCTCAAAAACGTCCTAATCCGAGCCATTTGGTCGTGGGAGGGGCCACGATTCGTAGTACACTGGCCCCCCTGACATGCCAGGACACCAGCTGGGCACCCTAGAGGTCAGTGCGGTGGACTTCAGACAATGCTCCCACATGCATAGCTCCCTTACCACGGGTGCTGAGCACCCAACCCCCCTCCCCCAAAACCCACTACCCACAAATGTACAACACTACCATAGCTCTTAGGGGTGAAGGGGGCACCTACATGTGGGTACAGTGGGTTTTGGAGGCCTCCCATTTACCAGCACAAGTGTTACAGGTGGGGGGGATGGGCCTGGGGCCACCTGGCTGAAGTGCACTGCGGAACCCACTAAAAGTGCTCCAGGGACCTGCATACACGCAGGCCTCTAGAACTTGTTGCTGCTGTATAACATTGGCACACCAGTTGACACCTGAAGACTAATCGCTCCGAAAACGTCCTTTATTGGAATAACCGCGTTTACTCGCAGTTAACTGCAGATCAGAGGTTGTGCCCCACTGGCAACAAGTCTCCCTGGTACTGAGATTAGCAGTAGGTCCGAGCTGGCAGAATGCTGTACAATGCTCTCTTTCAGCCACATTCAAGGTAAGAACTAAGTTCTCTAACGTGGCTAACACAGGAAAGGGAACTAAAACTGGCTTACAAAAATGGCCACTACCGCATGGACTACAACAGGAAACACAACAGGGCACACTCTGACCCAGTAGGCAGGGGGAAAAGCACCATGGGAGAAGAGCCTACCAACATCGTGAGACTGTAACACAAGCTAATGAAATCACGGAGCCCAATACCCTACACCCACCACAATGCAATGCTGATGTGACCCTGTAATGCACCCGAGAGCCACATCTGACCCAGGGAAAGGCTGTGACAGGATCGAACACATTCTGCTGTCATGGAGGTGGGTATGGCATTTTAGGCTGGCATACAGGCTGGAAAAAATGTTTTTAAAGTGGTTTTTTTTTGGTGGAAGGGGGTTAGTGACCACTGGGGGAGTCCGGGGAGGTCATCCCCGATTCCCTCCAGTGGTCATCTGGGCAGTTGGGGCACTTTTTTGGGACTTGTTCATGAGAAAAAAGGGTCCAAAAAAGTGACCCAAAATCGCGGTCAAAACGCCTTTTTTTTCGATTATCAGCTAAAGACGCCCATCTCTCCTCAGCTGATAACCACACCCCCAGTCCTGCCTCCAACACGCCTCTGACACGCCCCCATGAACTTTATTCGTTTCCGCGACGGAGTGCAGTTGGAAACGTCCAAAATCGGCTTTCGATTATACCGATTTGGGCGCCTTTGCGAGAAAAACGCCCATCTCCCGATTTGGGTCGAAATATAGGCGTTTTTCTTTTTCGATTATAAGCTGGATAGTCTTCCCATCTGTCCATCAAATAAGCTTGAAATCTCGAATCCCGTACAAGCTCCAAAGGGTATCGCCATATCCGACAGCTCAAACCCCTCAACTTATCGGTCAAAATCAGCCAGAAGGAAGCATGATCAGATACCGCATACGGCCCAATCTCCGCCTTCTGCACCTGAGAAAATAGGGAACGAGAAACAAACAGATAATCAATAAGGGACTGAGAGCCATGTGCACGTGAAAGATGGATAAAGTCCCTCTCAGACGAGTGTAACACCCTCCACACATCTACCAGCTCCACAGCTTTACACAGTGAAGATAGCGCCCTGCAACCTCCCCCCGAACTCTGGGCACCCGGATTTGAGCGATCCACTAGGGGATCAAACACCAAATTAAAGTCTCCTCCTAAGATCAGTTCCCTCCCCGCATGCGGAGCCAGTCTCTTAATCAATGCCTGAAAAAAATTCCCATTGAAAACATTAGGGGCATATACATTACAAAGCACCAAATGGCGATCAGCCATCTCCGCCTCAGCCAGGACCCACCTACCATCAGGGTCGGCCTTGATCGATTTAAGCTGAAGCGGGATACCTTTCCTAAAAAGGATCATCACCCCTGCCTTCCTCCCCACCGCGGGGGCCTCCACCAAAGAGCCCACCCAACTTCTTTTAAATATAGCATGTTTTCCCAAAGATAGGTGCGTCTCTTGTATAAAAGCTACATCAGCCCTCTGCCTTTGCAACGCCTGTAGTACCTTAGTATGTTTGATAGGGGAGGTAAGCCCCACACACACACATTCCATGAAATTATTTTAAGTGATCCCATAAACCCAGTAATCATTTATTCTCATAGTGATTCTGACCCAACTCAAAAACAAAAGAGGATGCCCCCCAGCCCTTGGACACCCCCCCATCAGCTACCCATTCCGATAACATCTCTTCCAAACTATGCCCGGATATCTCCTCAACTCCTCAACCCCTCCCCCCCAACTCCCAACCCACCCCCTACACAACCCCTCATGGCTCCTTTAAAGCCGAGTCACGCGAGCTCCCCCCTCACCTATTCAAAATTCAATTCCATACCCCCACACTCATTCACCCTTTCTATATCAAACCTATATAAACACCTCACATACCTCCTCACCCTAATCTCCATGGATCCTACCCCAACATATAGCTCGAGTCTATCCGCTTTCTTATAATACCCAACAAAACCTAACACAAGAAAGCATCGTTCACCCAACTCCCCCACCATTAAACTGAACCTAACAGGATTGCATGTAGCATAGTAATACTCCACACAGTTCAAAAGAAAAACATTTTGGTTTGCTCACATGAACACCTCGTCCCAGCATCTCGCCAGGTACCGAACAGTCCAGGCCTTCCAAGCCTCTGCGCCAAGTTCACTTGCCATCAAAACTAGGCCTTTCATTCCGGCCCCTCAGCAGCTAAGTCCTGTTGCACAAACTTCAACGCCTCTTCCGCCGTGGTAAAGAACTGCTGGGACCCCTTGTACCAGATCTTGAGCCATGCGGGGTAGAGCAGGGCAAATTGAATCTTTCTCACCAACAAGAGTTGGCACACATCTCGGAATGCTTTACGCTGCAGGGATACCGCCGTGGAAAAATCCTGAAAGCAGCACACCACCGAATTTTCATATTTCAGCTGTCCTAATTTCCTGAGCACTTGAAATATATCTTGCTTATGTGCAAAGTTCAATACTTTAAATATCACCACTCTGGGGCGTGAGTCGTCCTTTCGCACAGGCCTCAGCCTGTGGGCGCGTTCCACCCGCAACAGGCCTGTTGCCAATTTTAATTGAAGCACTGTAGGGAGCCAGGATTTCAAAAAGGATCTCAGGTCAGCTTCTCTGATGTTTCCGGCAGCCCTACCATCCGTATATTGCTCCTCTGAGCCCTGTTCTCAAGGTCCTCCAGCTTGGCTTCCAGCCGCTCCACCTTCTGCTTCAGGGCCTTACCTGAGCTCTCCTGTTGCTGCACCGAGTCTTCGATGTCCGACAGCCGTTGCTTGTACAGGGCAAACTCCGTCTAGATGCCACCCAGCTTTTCATCTATCCCCTGTAATTGGTCGGCGATCTTTTGCAGTTTTAGGTCTACGGACGCCCCCAACATGGAAGAGACCTCTGGCGCTACCTCCGCGGCCCACGCAGAGCTCACCATCAGAGGACTCCCGCTGCCTGTGTCCGCCATCTTTTGTTCAGGCACCCGACTTCGCGCCCCTTCCTTCTTTCCTGATTTCACCGCCATCCTCCACTTTTGCACACTCTCCACTGACACAAAAGCTGTCGCTGCACTTCCCCTGCTCTCGGGTATTATCCAAATAAATAGAAGCACCCCGGTAACTTGATAAAGCTTAAATAAGTGCAGATAAGGAGGGAGCTCCACACGACAACTGCCACTCTCTAGCCGTGCATCACGTGATCATTCCCGCTTTATAGAGAGTCAAAATATATTCCCTGGAGAATGCCAAGATGGTGAAACTTGGCCCCATGTCGGGAATAACGATAGAATCTTATTTTTAACTTCACTATCACACAAGGGTGAAGGGCCAGCAGCATCGACATCGGTCCTACCGTTGGCATCTTGTGGCCATCCACAGATAAGTGATCTTATCTACATATAATCAGTATTTTATACCAATGACTTAATATAATGGCCTTGAATGTTAGGAGGGAGGCAGGACTGGTGCTATGATGGTGAATGCTGCGGGCCGACACCACAACATATGGTATATGGCACGTTAGTAAAGTCTGAGCACTGCATAATAAAAAACAAAAAATGCTAAGAGTTATAGCAGAGAAATATTTACTAGTGGAATTGTTGATATTATTAAATTTTAACTGCCAGACCCTCGACCATTCTTCTAACTTTTGGATATCCCTTCTCATCGTTTCTACTCCCTCCAGGGTATCCACTCTATTGACTATCTTTGTGTCATCCGCAAAAAGGCAAACCTTTCCTTCCAACCCTTCAGCAATATCTCTCACAAATATATTAAATAGAATAGGCCCCAGCCCCAGCACTGACCCCTGAGGAGCTACACTGCTCACCTTCCTTTCCTCCGAGTGGATTCCATTTACCACCACCTTCTGCCACCTGTCGGTCAACCAGTTTCATATCCAGTTCACCACTTTCGGTCCTAAGTTCAGCCCTTTCAGCTTATTCATGAGTCTTCTGTGGGGGACCGTATCAAAGGCTTTGCTGAAATCCAAGTAGATTATATCTACGCACATCCTTCATCCAGTTCTTTGGTCACCCAGTCAAAGAAGTCAATGAGATTCGTTTGGTAGGATTTTCCTTTGGTAAAGCCATGTTGCCTCGGGTCCTGCAATCCTTTGGTTTCTAGAAAGGTAACTATACTTTCTTTGAGCAGCGACTCCATTATTTTTCTTACCACCGACGTTAGACTTACTGGTCTGTAGTTTCCCAGTAAGTGTGAAGAGGGACCACATCCGCTCGTCTCCAATCTCGCAGAACCTCTCCCGTCTCTAAAGATCTATTAAATAAATCTTTAAGAGGTCCCACTAGGACCTCCCTGAGCTCTTTCAGTATCTTGGGATGTATTCCATCCGGCCCCATAGCTTCGTCCACCTTCAGATTCTCCAGCTGTTTATAAACTCTTTCTTCCATAAACAGCGCAGTATCCACTCCATTCCCAGATATTCCCTGGCAGTCAACCGCAGTCCTTCTCCGGGATTTTCCTCCGTAAATACTGAAGAGAAGTAGTTTAGCACATTTGCTTTATCCTCATCACTCTCCACATAACCATTCTCATTATCTTTCAGTCTCGCAATTCCATTCCTATCTTTTCTCCTTTCTCCAATATATATGAAAAAGGTCTTGTCACCTCTGTTTACATCTTCAGCCATTTTTTCTTCTGCTCGCGCTTTCGCTAGCCGTATTTCCCGCTTCGCTTCTTTGAGTTTAATCCAATAATCTTTTCTGTGATCCTCTCATTGTGTTCTTTTGTATTTCTTGAACATAGCCTTTTTTGCTCTTAATTTTTCAGCTTGCGGAGCTACTGCTAGTGATATGCAACTTATCCTTAAAATCGAGCGTGGTACCGGAAGATTGGAGGGTGGCCAATGTAACGCCCATTTTTTAAAAAGGCTCCAGGGGAGATCCGGGAAATTATAGACCGGTGAGTCTGACGTCGGTGCCGGGGAAAATGGTAGAGGCTATTATCAAAAACAAAATTACAGAGCACATCCGAGGACATGGATTACTGAGACCAAGTCAGCATGGCTTTTGTGTGGGGAAATCTTGCCTGACCAATTTACTTCAATTCTTTGAAGGAGTGAACAAACATGTGGACAAAGGGGAGTCGGTTGATATTGTGTATCTGGATTTTCAAAAGGCGTTTGACAAGGTACCTCATGAAAGGCTACAGAGGAAATTGGAGGGTCATGGGATAGGAGGAAATGTCCTATTGTGGATTAAAAACTGGTTGAAGGATAGGAAACAGAGAGTGGGGTTAAATGGGCAGTATTCACAATGGAGAAGGGTAGTTAGTGGGGTTCCTCAGGGGTCCGTGCTAGGACCGCTGCTTTTTAATATATTTATAAATGATTTAGAGATGGGAGTAACTAGCGAGGTAATTAAATTTGCTGATGACACAGTTATTCAAAGTCGTTAAATCGCGACAGGATTGTGAAAAATTACAAGAGGACCTTACGAGACTGGGAGACTGGGCGGCTAAATGGCAGATGATGTTTAATGTGAGCAAGTGCAAGGTGATGCATGTGGGAAAAAAGAACCCGAATTATAGCTACGTCATGCAAGGTTCCACGTTAGGAGTTACGGACCAAGAAAGGGATCTGGGTGTTGTCGTCGATAACACACTGAAACCTTCTGCTCAGTGTGCTGCTGCGGCTAAGAAAGCGAATAGAATGTTGGGTATTATCAGGAAAGGTATGGAAAACAGGTGTGAGGATGTTATAATGCCGTTGTATCGCTCCATGGTGCGACCGCACCTTGAGTATTGTGTTCAATTCTGGTCGCCGCATCTCAAGAAAGATATAGTAGAATTGGAAAAGGTGCAGCGAAGGGCGACTAAAATGAAGAAAGACTAAGGAGGCTAGGGCTATACAGCTTGGAGAAGAGACGGCTGAGGGGAGACATGATAGAGGTATATAAAATAATGAGTGGAGTGGAACAGGTGGATGTGAAGCGTCTGTTCACGCTTTCCAAAAATACTAGGACTAGGGGGCATGCGATGAAACTACAGTGTAGTAAATTTAAAACAAATCGGAGAAAATTTTTCTTCACCCAACGTGTAATTAAACTCTGGAATTCGTTGCCAGAGAAAGTGGTGAAGGCGGTTAGCTTAGCAGAGTTTAAAAAGGGGTTGGATGGTTTCCTAAAGGACAAGTCCATAAACCGCTACTAAACGGACTTGGAAAACTCCAAAATTCCAGGAATAACATGTATAGAATATTTGTACGTTTGGGAAGCTTGCCAGGTGCCCTTGGCCTGGATTGGCCGCTGTCGTGGACAGGATGCTGGGCTCGATGGACCCTTGGTCTTTTCCCAGTATGGCATTACTTATGTACTTATGTACTTGTTTGGAGAACCATATAGGCTTCCCGTTTCTCTTGGTTTTGTTTACTTTCCTCGTATAAAGATCAGTCGCCATATTTATAGCAGCCTCTAGCTTTGACCACTGATTTTCCACTTCTCCTACACCTTCCCACTCCAACAGCTCCTTCTTCAGGTATTCCCATTTTATCAAAATCAGTACGTCTGAAATCCAGTACTTTGAGTTTTGTGTGTCCACACACCACCTTTGCCCTTATATTAAACCATGTGGTGTGATTAATATTAGATAGGTGGGCACCCACCTCCATTCGTGAGCACTTCCTCCATTCGTGAGCACTAGATCCAGCATTGACTCTTCCCTCGTGGGTTCCGTCACCATTTGTCTGAGCGAGGCACTTTGACAGGCGTCCACAATCTCCCTACTTCTTTCCGATTCCGCAGACGGGACATTCCAATCCACATCAGACAAGTTGAAATCTCCCAATAATAGCACCTCCCCTTTCATACAAGATCCTTATATCAGATCCTTGTCTAGCTTCTCCGTTTGTGCCGAAGGTCTGTAAATAAGAGGAAATTAGAGAATCATGGGATAGGAGGTAGTGTCCTATTGTGGTTAAAACTGGTTAAAAGAGAGAAAACAGAGAGTAGGGTTAAATGGTCAGTATTCTCAATGGAGAAGGGTAGTTAGTGGGGTTCCCCAGGGGTCTGTGCTGGGACCGCTACTTTTTAACATATTTATAAATGACCTAGAGATGGGAGTAACTAGTGAAGTAATAAAATTTGCTGATGACACAAAGTTATTCAAAGTCGTTAAATCGCGGGAGGATTGTGAAAAATTACAAGAGGACCTTACGAGACTGGGCGTCTAAATGGCAGATGATGTTTAATGTGAGCAAGTGTAAAGTGATACATGTGGGAAAGAGGAACTCGAATTATAGCTACGTCATGCAAGGTTCAACGTTAGGAATCAAAGACCTAGAAAGGGATCTAGGTGTCGTCGTCGATGATACGTTGCTGCTGGGGCTAAGAAAGCAAATAGAATGTTAGGTATTATTAGGAAAGGAATGGAAAACAAAAATGAGGATGTTATAATGCCTTTGTATCTATCCATGGTGCAACCGCACCTCGAATATTGTGTTCAATTCTGGTGGCTGCATCTTAAAAAAGATATAGTGGAATTAGAAAAGGTGCCGAGAAGGGCGACGAAAATGATAAAGGGGATGGGACCAGGGGCGTATCTGCGTGGGGACACAGGGGCCTGGGCCCCCGCAGATTTCACCCTGGACCCCCCCTACCTTTGCTGGCGGGGGACCCCAACCCCCCGCCAGCCGACGTCCACTTCCTCCTGCCTTTAAAAATATTCCTTCAGCTGGCGGGGTCTTCTTGTTCGTCCTCCGTGGCGTGCTGTTCATTCAAAGAGCTGCATCCAGTTTCGGAGTCTGACGTCGCTGCACGTTGTACGTGCAGGACTTCAGACTCACAGACTCCTGCACGTACAACGTGCAGCGATGTCAGACTCCGAAACTGGATTGCAGCTCTTTGAATGAACAGCACGCCACGGAGGACGAACAAGAAGACCCCGCCAGCTGAAGGAATATTTTTAAAGGCAGGAGGAAGCGGACGTCGGCTGGCGGGGGGTTGGGGGTCCCCTGCCAGCAAAGGTAGGTGACGGCGTCAGGGGGGTCGGCAATGGCGACGGCGGGGGGTGGCTATAATGTGCCCCCTCACTCTGGCCCTGGCCCCCCCTACCGCCGAACCTCAGATACGCCCCTGGATGGGACGACTTCCCTATGAGGAAAGGCTAAAGCGGCTAGGGCTCTTCAGCTTGGAGAAAAGGTGGCTGAGGGGAGATATGATAGAGGTCTATAAAATAATGAGTGGAGTTGATTATATTGTAGAAAAGTTTTTCAATAAAAAATATTGAACTTAAGAAAAAAAATCTCATCAGACAAATTTTGTTTTTTTGACAGCGACAGAAGTGGTATTGTGAAACAATTGGGCTCATTTTCAAAAGTGCCCAACCAGTCAACCAGGGGTGCACAAACTCGCCCACTCCAAACAGAGACAGATGGAACACTTTTAACCTAATGACAGAGAAGAGCCTTGACAAAATCCTAAGAGACCTTCGATCAACTACCTGCTCCCTCAATCCCTGCCCATCAAAGATAGCCTCAATGTTAGTACTGCTAGATTTCTCAGCAGCTTTTGACACTGTGAATCATAATATCTTGCTAGCACAACTAACAGAAACAGGTATCAATGGAACAGTACTTGCCTGGTTCAGATCCTATCTATCAGGCAGGCAACAATCCATAATGTTTGGCAGCAACTCATCACCTCCATGGACACTGACCTGCAGGGTATCACAAGGATCAATATTGTCAACTATTATGTTCAATATCTATCTCCAGCCACTTAGCTAAGCTGATTCGGTCAATGGACACTCAGTTCTACATCTAACTGATTACCTAACATCAATTCAAGAATGGGCTAAACACAACAAACTTCACCTGAACCCAAGTAAAACCGAGCTTCTCTGGGTCCCTAACACAAGTGGATACATACCTGACATCAAAATCCCTTTTGGGAAGTATGAACTCCCCCTCAAATCGCAAATCAGGAACCTTGGAATACAGCTAGATTCAACACTTACTCTGATTCCCAAAATCAAAGCAACCTTCAGGAGCTGCTTCTACTATTTGCAACAGCTACGCTGCCTCTCTCCTTACATCAAGAAGGTAAATTTTATCCCAGTTGTGCATGCCATGGTAACATCAAGACTGGATTCTGCAATGCAGTATACAATGGTCTGACTACAAAGGGCCTGCACCAGCTCCAGTTGATTCAGAATGCAGCGGCAAGACTCATAGAAGGTTTCAAGCGACGTGACCACATCGCACCATTTTTGCAAAAATTTCATTGGCTACCAGTACAATACAGGGCTAAATTTAAAACTCTATGTCTGATCTTCAAGGGCCTGAAAGGAAACGGCCCTGAGTACCTGAAGAATAGGATGACCCTCCACTCACCGCCAAGGACACTAAGGTCCTCTCAAGGACAATCACTAACCACACCCTCTCCAAAAGACATTACACGATGTGATACCCACAAGCGGGCCTTCTCCGGAGTAGCCCCCACACTCTGGAATGCATTGCCTGAAAGGCTCCGCTTAACACAAGACTATCTCTACTTCAGGAAGCAGGTGAAAGCTTGGCTCTTCAACCAAGCCTTTAATGGAAGAAGTAACTACCTTGTTAGTCTCACTCACACACACAAGGAGTGACTCGAGCTGCACATACTGCAGCAGGACATGTTTATCCACTCCTCCATTTGCAACTTTCTTCAAATCAGTCACCTTACTTTCTAATTCTTCCTACTTTCTTACCCATCTATATGTTACAACTTTGCCTTACCCTTCACTACCAGTTATAATGTTCTATTACGCATTGTGTTGACATTGCTAGTATACCATGTCATACTTTGTATTGTTTTCGAATATTTTTACTGCTGCAATTGCCTATTGCTCATGTTTGATCTATTCTTACTGTACACCGCCTTGAGTGAACTCCTTCAAAAAGGCGGTAAATAAATCCTAATAAATAAAATAAAATAAATAAACTAACCTTTATGTTAGAAAATTACATAAGAAAAAGAGGAAAAGAAGGCTGCTCTGGTTCTTGAATGCAGTAGCTGTAAAGGTAAGGGAAAGAAGATTAGCTTTCACAAGTTACAAGAGGAGTCAGAAAGAGGAAGAAAAGCAAAAATACCTGGGAAAGCTAGGGGAAGCTGGAAAAGCTATCAGGAAAGTGACAAGACAAATGGAAGAAAAGATAGCCGATACATTAATATTGGGGGACAAGACATTTTTCAAATATATAAGTGACAGACGGAAGTGCCAAAATAACATTGTGAGGCTCAAAGCTGAGAGGGAGAAATATATAGAAGCAGATAAGGATTAAGCTGAACTGCTTAACAATTATTCCTGTTCTGTGTTCACAAATGAAAGGCCAGGGGTAGGACTGCAGGAAACAAATGCTAAGAGGAATAAATGTGTGGTAGACCAGGGCCAATTCTCAGAAGATTATGTTCGTGAGGAGCTAGCTAAACTAAAAGTAGACAAAGAAATGGGGCCTGATGGGATACATCCGAGGGTACTCAAGGAACTTGGAGATGTTCTGGCAGCTCCGCTGTCTGATCTCTTAAATTCTTCCTTAGAGTCTGAAGTGATCCCAGAGGACTGGAGAAAAGCAGATGTGGTCCCTCTGCACAAGAGCGGAAGTAAAGAGGAGGTTGGGAATTACAGACCTGTCAGTCTGACCTCTGTGGTGAGTAAACTAATGGAAACGTTTCTAAAGAGGAGGATTGTGAGGTCTCTTGAATCGAATGGACTGCAGGACCCGAGGCAGCATGGCTTCACTAGAGGCAGGTCATGTCAGATTTCTTTGAGTGGGTGACCAAACAGTTGGATGTGGGAGGGGCGCTAGATGTGGTGTACTTGGATTTTAGCAAAGCCTTTGACATGGTTCCGCACAAGCGACTGATAAATAAACTGAGTGCTCTTGGTATGGAACCTAAAGTAACTGACTGGGTTAAAAACTGGTTAAATGGGAGGAGACAGAAGGTAGTGGTAAATAGAGCTTGTTCTGAGAAAAGGAATGTTATCAGTGGTGTAGAGCAGGGATCGGTCCTCGGGTCGGCCCTTTTTAACATCTTTGTGAGTGATTTGTGGAAGGGCTGTCTGGTAAGGTTTATCTCTTTGCAGATGATACCAAACTCTGTAATAGGGTGGACACTCTGGAGAGTGTGGATGGCATGAGGAAGGATCTAGAGAAGCCTGGTCTGAAAATTGGCAACTAAGATTTAATGCTAAGAAATGTAGGGTCACGCACCTGGGTTAGAATAATACAAGGGAATAGTACAGTATAGGGAGTGAAGTGCGGGACTTGAGTGCACTTGTGTCTAAAGACCTTAAGGTGACCAAGCAGGTAGAAAAGGCGACGGTCAAAGCCAGAAGGATACTTGAGCGCATAAGGTAGTGATCTCACTCAATAGTTAAAAAGCAAGCAGTGCAGCAATCAGCAGCACTCCAGGAACAGTCTCATAGTAACTTTAAAACCCCCGCAGCATCTGACATGGCTGCGGGTGGGAGGAGCTAACTCCCATGCCTTCAACAGGATGACACAGAATAGAAGCAGAGTATGCTCCCACACCTTCAAGATGGAAAATCAAGATTCAAAGTTCAAGAGAAACAATCAGACAGTCTGGTAAAACGCTTTAATAAGACTCTGAAACAGATGCTGAAAAAGTTCATGGCCGAAGACAGGAAAAACTGGGATTCTCTATACTACTCTTTGCAATCCGGGAGGTGTCCCAGAGTTCAACAGGATTCTTTCCATTTAAACTGTTATATGGGAGGAAACCTAGGTGAATCCTAGATGTGGTTCGAGAGGCTTGGGAAGTGGAACCCAGTCCGGGAAGGAACTTGGCTGAATATGTGCTCACCATGCAGGAGAGGCTAAAGAAAGATGGTGAGGCTGCCAAGCTCTGCCTGGAAAAGGCTCAAGCGGGTCAAGCCTGAGCCTAAAACCAGAAGGCAGTAAACGAACCTTTCAGCCTGGGAATAGTCCTTTTACCCTCCTCCAACAGTAAACTATTATGTAAGTGGCAAGGTCCTTATGAAGTCATGGAAAAGACAGGACTTGTCAATTATAAGGTGGCCCAACCTGACAAGAGGGACAAGGTGACGATCTTCCATGTTAATTTGTTGAAGAAGTGGGTCCCCATGACTGCAGCACTGGTCCAAAGAGATGTCTTTGGGCCGGAAGTCCTGATAGGATCTGGACCCTTGAAAGTTCTATTTGGTGACCTGCTCTCCACTTCACGGGCCATTCTAGAGCAGTTGGTACAAAAGAATGAAAATGTGTTCTCTGGAGTGCCAGGCCGGACCCACCTTGCATCTCATGATATTATCACTGAGCCAGGAGTGGTGGTCTGGCAACATTCCTATTGAATCCCAGAAGCCTGGCAGCAAGCTGTGGTGAAAGAGGTTGCTGAAATGCTAGAACTGGGTATCATGGAGGAGTCAACCAGTCATCTCCCAGTCCTATCTGAAGGGCCCTGGTGGTCTAGTGGCCTCTGCGGGGGAGGGGGGAGCATGTTCTTTCCTATCCGCTGCACTGTCACTATTCCTCCGCCTGCCTGCACCACTGTGTTTTCAAAATGGCAGCTGTGACTTCCCATGGTAGTCTTGTTACACTTCCGCAGGGAGTCTCGGCTGCCATTTTTAAAATATGGCGATGCCGGGCAGGGGGAATAGCAGCAGCACAATGGGCAAAAAAGAACATGTTCCCTCCCACAGAGGCCACTAGATCATCAGTAGCGTGCCTTTAAAGGTAGGGCCATGGAGGGCTGTAGTGTGCAGCAGCTCCTCAACTCACCTCACCAGTCTTAGTGTCCATATGTGGTGAGCCTTGTTGTGCCTCATTTACAAATATGAAGCCCTTGCTTATGAAAAATCAGATAGATGTTGGAAATTTAGGGATACATGGTCCCCCATGCTCTCATTTCTAGAGTCACCTTAAAGGCTCTTAATCTCTCTTCTCCTTCATAGTATACTACTACTTATCATTTCTATAGCGCTACTAGACGTATGCAGCGCTGTACATGTACGTGTTCTTGTGGGTGCTGTGCCCTTCTGTTTTCCTTTTGTAGTACTATCCCCTCAGGTTATATATTGCTCTTTGTGTAACATATCTATTACATTTACATGGTTCCTGTTGTACTGCATTTTATCATCCGGCTGTTGAAATTCTAGATTTCCTTGTTAATTTTCCACTTTGATTATATTGTAGAAAAGTTTTTCAATAAAAAATATTGAACTTAAAAAAAATGTCTCGTCAGACAAATTCTGTTTTTTGACAGCGACAGAAGTGGTATTGTGAAACAATTGGCTCATTTTCAAAAGAGAAAAATGTCCAAAAAGTGGCATAAATCTGCATTTGGATGTTTTTCTCACAAAAATGTCCAAATTGGTATTTTCAAAACCAGTTTTTAGACATTTTTCTATGAAGTCCGTCAGAAATGCGTTCAAATCATAAGGGGGCGTGTCATGGGTGTGTTAAAGGTGGGATTTGGGTGTTCATAACACTTGGACGTTTTTCGATCATAATGGAACAAAACAAAACCGTTCAGGACTAAAGCTAAGACGTTTTGAGCTAGACCTGTTTTTAGAACAAATAAGGCACAAAAGGGTGCCCTAAGTGACCAGATGAC
This sequence comes from Microcaecilia unicolor, assembly GCF_901765095.1. Lineage (NCBI taxonomy): Eukaryota > Metazoa > Chordata > Amphibia > Gymnophiona > Siphonopidae > Microcaecilia > Microcaecilia unicolor. Next base: position 118,708,467 of record NC_044038.1, read on the forward strand.
CACCGGAGGGAATCAGAGGTGAACCCTCTATACCCCCCAGTGGTCACTGACCCCCTCCCACTCCCTACAAATGTGATTTATCAACCTCTATGACAGCCTCAGATGTTAGAGCCAGGTCTATGAGAGCAACATGCAGGTCCCTGGACTAGTGTAGTGGTCAGTGCAGTGCACCATGGAGTGGAGGACTCTGGTCCCTATCTCCCTCTACCTGTCACATTTGTGGTGGAAACTATGAGCCCCTCCAAAACTCACCAGAAATCCACTGTACCCACATATAAGTGCCCCTTTCACCCATAAGGGCTATTGTGTACAGCTGTGGGCAGTGGGTTTTGGGAGGCTCAGCAGACAAAATAAGGGAGCAACAGTGAGATGTGTACCTGGGAGCATGTTTTTGAAGTCCACTAGGGTGCCCCATTTATCTCCTGGGATGTCTGGGAGACCAGTCTACTAAAAATGCTGTCCCCTCCTACATCCCAATGGCTTGATTTTCTACGTTTTTCATGTGGACGTTTCTTTTTTGAAAATGGACCAAAAAACAAAATGTCCAAAGCACAAAACCCTGTTAGAAACAGTATTTTCAAAAAAGAAAGATGTTTTTCTTTTTGGAAAATTAACTTCTTTCTTATTCAAATTTTCACATTTGTTGCAAAATGACTAAAGTTGGACTTAGACGTCATATTGAAATTGTCCCTCCACATTCAAGCACACAAATTCCCCTGATGAAGCATTCAAGTGAAATGGGACCCCATCAGGACTAGAGTAGTGCTTTTTTTAACACATTAACTGCTTTTGAAAACTAAAGTCAAGACAAGCATGATTGGTTACAAATATTAATATACAGTGCCCTCCATTTAAGTGCATGTCGGATAAGCGCATGCTCTGTTTAACTGCATGCCGTACTTTGGTCCCATTTTTGGCGCCCTCAATTTCTATGGGGACAAACTTCGGTTTAGCGCACCACTGATAAGTGCAAGATTCGCTTATATGCATGATTTAAAACCGCTCCTCTGCAGGAAAGACTCCACATAAGCACACGCACGGAATATGGAAGCCGATTGGCACGTGACAAAGGGGCAATAAATTTGAAATCTCATTCGTTAGCTGCCACCAGGGGTGTAGCCAGACCTTGCCACGAGGGGGGGCCAGAGCCCGAAGTTGGGGGGCACTGTTAAGCCGCCTCCCCCTTTCCGGCGACCCCCCCTTCCCCCGCTTGATCGCGCTGACACTCTTAAACCCCTCCCTCCCGCTACCAACCCTCCTCTGCCGTCGCCGCCCGCCCCATTCAAGGAAGTTTGTCTGAAGGATCAGCTGGTTTTGACGCATTTACGTCCTGTACGGGGCTACATGCACGGTGCAGGACGTAAGGCATCAAAACCAGCTGATCCTTCAGACGAACTTCCTTGAATGAAGGCGCCGGAGTCTACTAACTCCGGCGCTGAAGAACACTCTTGGCTGGCGGGGTTTGGGGATCCCCGCCAGCAAACAAGGTAAATCATGCGGTGGCGGGGCGGGTGGCAATGGCGGGGGAGGGTTGGTGGCGGGAGGGGGGGTCATCGGCAGGGGGCCAGGGGCGAATCTGCGGGGGCCCAGGCCCCCTCAGGCCCCACGTAGCTACGCCACTGACTGCCACAGGCAGAATAAGTGAAAGAATGTTGTTAGAGTGTACACTGGAGTCATCGTCGTCGTCATCACGCAACTGTAAGACTTTAACACTGGCTGAACGAATAGAAGTTCTTAAAAAATTAGAAAACAAACAAAGTCAAGCATCTATTGCTAAAGAATATGGTGTCAATCCCAGTCAAATTTCACGTATCTTGAAGCAGAAAGACCAGCTTCTGGAAGAGTGGCAAAACAATACAAATCCACACCGGAAACGTAAACGGGTGGGAAAAGCTGAGGATGTAGAAGATGCTCTTCTTCGGTGGTTTTCTCAAGACAGGAGCAGACAGTTTCCTGTCAGTGGTCCACTGCTTATGGAGAAAGCTAATCAGTTAACTGAAAGTCTTGGACTAACTGAATTCAAAGCCACTGTTGGATGGTTGGAAAGATGGAAGGAGAGGATTACACCTCTTCGCATGAAACTGCATTGGCTCCCTATGATGTCCCACATTACCTTCAAACTTTGTACTCTAGTTCACAAGATAGTCTACGGTGATGCCCCTGGTTATATGTTTGGCCTCATTGATCTACCAGCCAGGAATAGTAGCAGCTCATCTCGTACCTATATGAATCTTCACTATCCTAAATGCATTGGCCTTAAATATAAGACGACCTACGCATCCAATTTCACCTATTTAAGTACACAAATGTGGAATGCATTACCAAAAGCAGTGAAAACGATACATGACCATCTACAATTCAGGCGAATTTTGAAGACCTATCTGTTTTGTAAGGCCTACGCTGCTGTTTCTGATTAGCAGCCTCAACACTGCACTGATTTAAAAGACAATGTTATTTCTTATATCTTTGCCATTTATTGTTCCCATTTACCCCTACCTTCCCTTACTCTGATTCTATTTGTATTTTTTAACATCGACTGTATTGGAGCTCCCAAATACGGTGACTTGTAAGCCACATTGAGCCTGCTAATGTGTGGGAAAATGGAGGATACAAATGCTGCAAATAAATAAATAAACATAAAATTCAAGAAACAGCATGGTGAAAAACAAGACGCTGATGACTTTGGTGCTGAAAATTGGGTTGTTACAGTTCTTCCTACCATCTTGAATGAGTTTGCACCTCAAGACATTTTCAATGCTGATGAAAACGGTCTCTACTGGCGAGTGATTCCTGCAGGGCCGTGCCAACACGGTAAGCGTGGTAAGCGCCGCAGGGGGGCGCCTGCCTTCAAGGGCGCCGCACCGTAGTTGTATTTTTTTTTAAAAACCTTACTCCTCCGCTCCATCCCCGATTCCCCGGCACTTTAAATTTACCTCACTCTGCCTCCGACGTCTGTGCAGAGTCAGTGAAAGCGCTGCCTGTCTGACGTCTCTCCACCAGCCTTCCCTTCACTCGTTCATTCCCTCTGCGTCCCGCCCTCAAGGAAATGACGTCAGAAGAAGGCGGGACCCAGAGGGAACAAACGAGCGAAGGGAAGGCTGGTGGAGAGACGTCAGACAGGCAGCGCTTTCACTGACGCTGCGCAGACGTTGGAGGCGGAGAGAGGTAAATTTAAAGTGCCAGGGAATCGGGGCGTGCTTGCGCCAACTGATAGTCTGCAGGGGGCGCCAGAGACCCTAGGCACGGCCCTGGATTCCTGATGGAACACTTGCATTCAAACAAGCTGAAACTACAGGAAGTAAAACATCGAAGGACTGATTGACGATCCTCCTTTGCTGCAATATGGATGGGAATGAGAAGTTGGAACCACTCGTCATTGGAATGAGCAAACAGCCCCATTGCTTCAAGAATGTTAAGCGACTTCCTGTGTCATACGAGGCTAACGCAAATTCATGGATGACTGGGGAAATTTAGAAGCAGTGGCTAAAGAAGTTATACACTAGAATGCGGGCACAAAAGCATCAGATTTTGTTGCTTTGTGATAACTGTGCTGCACACAGTGATGATGTCAGGCTGTCTAATGTCAAGGTGGTCTTCCTGCCACCAAACACTACCTCTCTGATCAAACCTATGGATCAGGGCATAATAGCCAATTTCAAACAACATTATCGGGCTCTTGTGCTAAGTCGTCTGATGAGCGTTATGGATGACCAGACTGGCAAGGATAAACGTGCTGTTGAACTGGCTCGTAATCTGTCACTGTTGGATTCCCTACATATGCAGAAAGGAGCCTGGAATCATGTTACACAGGCAACCATTGTGAACTGCTACAAGCGGGCAAGCTTTGCTAAGGATATGGAGAGGGACGAAACAGATGCAGCTGTTGCAAACGCGTCAGATGAACAGGCTATTGACATCCCAGCCGGTGTTACTGAAGAGGAGTTTCATCACTACATAGCTGTTGATTACAATCTATAAACAACTGACAGACAGCACTGATGTCGAGATATGCGCCTACATTCAGGCAACAACGGCTGATGATGGAACAGATGATGAAATGAGCAGCGAGGCACATGCTGATGAAATTCAACAACCTCCTGTCACTTTTGCAAGAGTACTGGAGTCTCAACACCGTGCGGGCCTATCTGGAGGCCACTGGATGTCAGTGCTATGATAGTTTTTACCGTCTGGCAGATGTAGTCTATGGAACTCACAGACACAAGAGAGTACAGACGACTATGAATGATTACTTCCAGTAAGCCTAACGTCAGTTAACAGAGACTGTATAACGTCAGTTAACGGAGACTGTATACTGTACTTATAATAAACAGTACTGTACGTATGTTTATCAGATGTCAAGCTTCTTTGGGTCACAACGGTTAAGTGCATGCTCCGGTTAACTGCATGTATTTCTTTGGTCCAAGACCCTTGCACTTAAGCGGATTGCACTGTATATATATTTTTTTGTTACATTTGTACCCCGCGCTTTCCCACTCATGGCAGGCTCAATGCCGTCCTGCTTCTGCCAGCTCATGCTTTCCGCTGTCTGATCCAGGCACACGCCGCCACTCTGGGTTTTCTAGGTAACTTCCAGCAACTTAGAAATGATAACAACTGAAAATGTGGAGTTTTCTTGCCCCCTTTTATTCTAAAACCACATTAGGGCAGGGAACAGTCTTATAGCCTTCCCCAACCAAAGCAGTCTTTTGGAGATAGTTCACTCCATATAATTGTCCTTCTTCCCTAAAGCAAAGCAGTCTGCTAGAAACAGTTCATTCAGTATAATTATTCTTCTCCAGAGGGGCGTAGCTACGGGTGGGCCTGGATGGGCCCAGGCCCGCCCAGTTTTGAGTCAGGACCATCCAAAAAACTTAAGTCCCTCACCTCCTCCCTCACCTTGTCTCCTCACCCTCTCCAACCCCCGCCGTAGCACTTGCATTCAACAACGCTATCGGCGCTGCCTCCTCCACCTCACACAGTCTCCGTCTCCCACTCCCGTGGCAGCGCTTGCGATTTGCTGCTACCAGTGGCACTGCCTGACAGCTGACAGACGCGGCGCAACGTCCTGCTCCGGGGCCTTCCCTCTGCGCTCTGATTCAACTTCCTGTTTACGCAGGGCAGAACACACGCGGCAGAGGGAAGGTCCTGGAGCAGGTTGTCATCAGCTCCGCGTCTGTCACCTGACAGGCAGTGCCGGTAGCAAATTGCAAGCGCTGCCACGGGAGTGGGAGACTGTGAGGTGGAGGACTGGAGGCAGCACCGATAGCGCTGAATACAAGCGCTGCCGCGGGGGTGGGAGAGGGTGAGGAAGACAGTGGTCTGCTCACCCTGCAAGGGGAGGGGGCTGAAGGGAAGGGAGAGGTTCTGGATGTGTGTGGGGGGGTGAGGAAGACAAAGGGGAGCGGGCTCTGCAAGGGGAGTGGGGGGTAAGGAAGATACGGAGGTGCTGGCCCTTGGAGGGGAGGGGCCTGAAGGGAAGAGAAAGGTGCTAGACTTGTGAGGGGCAGGGGATTGGAGAGAACGGAAGGGAGAGAGGTGCTGGATTTGCAGGGGGGTTGGAGGGAAGGGGAGAGGAGCTGGATATGGGGGGTTGGAGGGAAAGGGGAGATGTGCTGGATATGCAGAGGGTTGAAATGAAGGAGAGAGGAGAGGTGCTGGACACGTAGGGGGGCTGGATAAAAGGGAGAGAGGTGCTGGACATGTGGGGGGGGGGGCTGGAGGAGAGGTGCTGGATATGCAGGGGATGGCTGAAGGGAAAGGAGCGATGTGAACCTGCAAAGAGGGCTGGAGCAAAGAGAGAAAGGTGCTGGACCTATGGGAGGGGTTAGAGGGAAGGGAGAGAGATGCTGGACAAGGGGATAAAGGAAGAGGGAGTCAAATGCTGAACCCATAGTGGGAGAAAGAGCCAGATGCATAAGTGGAAGGAAAGAGAGAGGAAGAGAAGCTGGTTGGGGTGGGATCAGAGAGGAGAGGGACACATTGGTGTGGAGGACGGAGAAAAGGGACATAGGGAGGTGTACAGATACAGAAGGGAAATGATAGGCATTAGGTGGGAGCATGGGGACAGGCACACAAATGTGAGGTGCTGTATGGGGATGGCAATGGCATATGGGCACAGAGGGGCAATGCCTGACAAGGGGGAGGGATATGGAAGAGAGATATAATGCTCAAAGTAGTAGTAATAGTAATGCTGGACACTGGAGAAGGGGGTATATGGACACAGAGAGGGGGGAGAGATACCAGACAAGGGGGAGAATAGGAACACAGAAGGGATATGCTGGGCATGGGGTGCATAAGTGCACAGAGGAATGATGATGGATGAGGGGATATGAACACAGGGGAGATTCAGGACAAGGAAATATAGGAAAACAGAGATGGATGATGGACATGGTCCTGGATAAAGAAGAAATGTCAAATAGACAGGAGACCCTGGCAAGTGAGTTCAGAGAAGACAGAGGGAAGCAGAAACCAGAGACTGAGACCAATATGATTTGAAAAATAAAATGACCAGACAACAAAAAGGTACAAAAAATTATTTTATTTTCAATGTTGTGAATATAATATGTTGAATTTGGAATGTACATCTTGCCAGAGTTGGCTGGGGTCCAGGACAGAAATCTAGGAAAGGACCCTAAAGTCCATTACCAGGCTGCGTCTTCAGCTTCCAGCAGGCAGGCTTTCTCTGGCCAGGGAACCAGGCACAATTGCCCTAGTTGCAACCCCTAACACCATCCCTGGCATGTGCTGTCTTTATATTTTGCCCAGGAGGAAATGTGTTTCTTTCATGTTTCTCTGGTGTTGTACTACATGCAAGGTCTGGTTTCTTGGGGTTTCTGTTTAATTTATATTTCTAGAGTTTGTGGTCACTTATTCTGTATTTGACATTTGTGTTCTCTGTGAGTGTTCTGTTAGCATGGCGTTTCTATGTAGCATTCTGTAATAATTTGGCTTGTTCAGCTTTCCTGATAAATGTATTTGTATTTTAGGGCCCCACTATAATATTTAATGCACTTCCTTTTCCTAGGTAGGATCCTTGTTTTTGGAAGTTAGTGTTGGCATTGTAGATTTGCTCTGGGTTCTCAATGACTTTTGTTTTATAGATTTTTAAAAAATTAATTGATAATATGTTATTGAGATTACACTAGAAACCAAAATTACCAGCCTTAGATTCTCTGGTATCCATCCCAGGGTCTAACTTGAGCCTAGGGACACGCCTCTATAATAATTTCATTCAGTTCAGATACTTCTATTAAACCTCCTCTTCTTATAGTGAATCAAATTACCCAGTAAGGTAGCTAGCATTCCCCTAGAATTCCCCCTCTGTACCTGGGCAAGGGCAGAAATATCCATAGGCTCCCACTCCGTCTCACCCTTTCAGCCTCAGAAATCCTTCCTGGTGCCTCCCACTCCATTGGAATCTCCTCTCCTCTATTCTCCCGCCGCTGATAATCATTATCCTCATCTGGTCTAGAAAGATCAAGCCTTCCACCTCAGGGAACCTGTGCCTTATAGTCCAGCTCCTCCTGATTAAAAGAATCGTAGTGTAGGCTACCCTCTCTGGAGGAGTCAGGTGATCTGACCCAGAGAAGCTGGGAGTTGTAGTCCCTCCCATGTCATAGTAACATAGTAACATATAGTAACATAGTAGATGATGGCAGAAAAAGACCTGCATGGTCCATCCAGTCTGCCCAACAAGATAAACTCATATGTGTATACCTTACCTTGATTTGTACCTGCCTTTTTCAGGGCACAGACCGTACAAGTCTGCCCAGCAGTATTTCCCGCCTCCCAACCACCAGTCCCGCCTCCCATCACCGACTCTGGCACAGACCGTATAAGTCTGCCCTCCAGTACCCTCGCCTCCCAACCACCAACCTCTCTTCCCCCACCTGCTCCGCCACCCAATTTTGGCTAAGCTTCTGAGGATCCATTCCTACTGCACAGGATTCCTTTATGCATATCCCACGCATGTTTGAATTCCGTTACCGTTTTCATCTCCACCACCTCCTGCGGGAGGGCATTCCAAGCATCCACCACCCTCTCCGTGAAAAAATACTTCCTGACATCTTTTTTGAGTCTGCCCCCCTTCAATCTCATTTCATGTCCTCTCGTTCTACCGCCTTCCCATCTCCGGAAAAGATTTTTTTGCGGATTAATACCTTTCAAGTATTTGAACGTCTGATCATATCACCCCTGTTCCTCCTTTCCTCCAGGGTATACATGTTCAGGTCAGCAAGTCTTTGCTCATATGTCTTGGAATGCAAATCCCATACCATTCTCGTAGCTTTTCTTTGCACCGCTTCCATTTTTTTAACATCCTTTGCAAGGTACGGCCTCCAAAACTGAACACAATACTCCAGGTGGGGCCTCACCAACGACTTGTACATGGGCATCAACACTTCCTTTCTTCTGCTGATCACACCTCTCTCTATACAGCCTAGCAACCTTCTAGCTACGGTCACCGCCTTGTCACACTGTTTCGTCGCCTTCAGATCCTCGGATACTATCACCCCAAGATCCCTCTCTCCCTCAGTACCTATCAGACTCTCACCGCCTAACACATAAGTCTCTCGTGGATTTCTACTCCCTAAATGCATCACTTTGCATTTCTTCGCATTGAATTTTAATTGCCAAACCTTAGACCATTCTTCTAGCTTCCTCAGATCCCTTTTCATGCTTTCCACTCCTTCCCGGGTGTCCACTCTGTTGCAAATCTTAGTATCATCCGCAAATAGGCAAACTTTACCTTGTAACCCTTCGGCAATGTCACTCACAAATATATTGAACAGAATCGGCCCCAGCACCGATCCCTGAGGCACTCCACTACTCACCTTTCCCTGGAGATGTCTGCCCCTCTTACTCCTCCTCCCAGAATCTCCTCCTCCAGATCTATCCCGGGAAGCTGGGAGTTGTAGTCACCTATCTGTTTAGATGAATCTTTGTTCTTGTGGAGCCTACCAATGTCCTGCCTTCTGGACCTCTCATATCCATTACAACATATACACACACAAAGTTGATGTTGTAAAAACTGCATGATTTATTTTGCACAGGGTTGCTGGACGTTTTTGGCTGATGATTGAGAGTTTGTCAGATGAGACATTATTAAAGAAATTGTTCAATGAACACAGACATGTTCTGAGGTGTTTTCCTCCATTTTTTGCACTTTTTGTTTTTCATCCAAGTGGTGTGTCTACTATCTTTTGCTGGTAGATGAGACCCTGATTGTTGGTTTTACCAACTTTTTAAATGAATCAAATAAATTAAACAAAAAATTAATCAAATTTCTATACATACTTTAAAAATGTACCTCTACCTTCCCCCCTCAAGGTATTGATTATCAACATCTCTTTCCTATCTCAGGCACCTTTGCAATAATATATAAAGCAGTAGCTCCTCCTTCCTTGCTCTCACCCTAACATTAGCAGACTGGAGTAGCCTAGTGGTTAGAACAGCAATATACCTCCTATTTAGCTTGGACATTTTTACCTCAGATTTCACACTTGACCAAAATTAGTTGTTTTTTTTATTCCTCCAACTACGGACAATATGTCATCACTTTAATCGCCTTTCATGCATTGATTCTTTCTCTGTTTATGACACGTCTCAACTATTGCAATGGCACCTATGCTGGTCTTCCCCATTCTCCATTAAAGAAACTTCAGTCACCACAGAATACAGCCAGTCATCTTCTTTGCCACACTCGTCATAGCGATCAAATTTCTCCACTTTTGAAAGCCCATCATTGGCTACCAGTTAATAAATGCATCACTCATAAAGTAGCAACTTTCACATTTATTTATTCATGCTTATATCCCACAATTATCCAAAAACGAGTTTTGGTTCAATTTGGCTTACTTTTAACAGTTGTTACATTGATTCAATTACATTTACAAGGTTGCATGATGCTGTATTTTACAGTGGTCTGCAAGATAACTTTTAGTGCATATGAAACAGTCATTTGGTTTCTTGAGAAAATATGTCTTAGTTCATTTCTTAAATGATAAGATGTGTTACAGTTAGAGGGTGTGTTGTGTATTGTTGTTCTAGAATGATTAGTTCATATTTTACTCATAGAATTTCTTGAAGTGGTAGGTCTTTAGGACTTTTCTGAACTGGAGGTAGTTCGTGATGCTTCTGACTATGGGAATTTAGTTCCACCACTTTGAGCCCAGGTACCTAAATCCCGCCATGTAGGTGGACTTATTTAGTATGTTTTTGCAGTTGGGCAGGTGAAGTAGTAGGTAACCTCTGATTCCTGGGTTTGCATTTCTTGGTGATAGTTTGATCATGTCTAGTATGTAGTCCGATGACATGCCAAACAATATTTTGAAGATGACTGAGCTGGTTTTGAAAAAATAGTATGGCCTTGATTGGGAGCCAATGGAGCATTATGAGTAGAGGGGTTGCTCTATCATATATTGAATTTTTCAATATCAATCTCGCTGCTGTATGACGGTTTGCAACAATTGTAGTAGGTTTTCTTTGCAGCCTATGTATGCTGAATTACAGTAGTCTAGTTGGGACAATATCAGCATTTGTACTATAAGACAGAATGATTATCTGGGGAAATAGTCTCCGATTCTTCTCAGTTTCCATAGTGTTTTGAAGCTTTTTGATGTGATTGCAGCAACTTGGTCTTCATGGGTCAGATGTTTGTTGAGAATGTTTCCTAGTATTTTTATTTTTGTTTTGATTATTGATTGTTGATCTATTATGAGGTTTTGGTGAGTAGGTGATTGTGCTAGATGGATAAAACCAGGAATTTGGTTTTGTCTCGGTTTGGTTTAAGTTTGACAGTTGTGGCCCAATTTTCCATGAGGTCGAGTCCTTTTTTAGCCTTATCCAGTATCTCTGTGATGATACTGTTGAAAAGTATGTAGATGGTGACATCGTCTGCGTATATGAATGGGTTTAAACCCAGTTTTCCAGTTTCTTGCCAAGTGGAGCCATCATGACATGAATAATATTGATGATATCAGGGAACCATGAGGGACCCCACATTTAGGGACCCAGGAGATTGAAAATTCATTGGGCATCTTGACAAGGTAGGATCTAGTTCTTAGAAAACTGGAATGCTATAAAACATTTTAAAGCATTCCGGATTGGTACTCCTGTTTATTTATCTTGACTCACCATTCCACATTTACCGGTTTGGCTTTTGTGATCATAGAAAAATGTCTAAAAATTGGTTTTGAAAATATCAATTTGGGTGTTTTTGTGAGAAAAACGTCCAAATGCAGATTTACGCCACTTTTGGACGTTTTTCTCTTTTGAAAATGAGATCCATTATGAAATAACTTTCAATATCACTAAAACAGCTTTAAAAATTATTGTAGCTGGTAGAAACAGCAGTAATAAACTCTGTATTTTGTGCTCATTTTTCTACACTGTTCTGTAGAATACAGTAATACATGGCCAAATGTAAGTAAGGATATCCTGTTTCCTGAAAGGTTCATCTTAACTATTGTTATAATCTGCCCTGGAAAGCCTGGTGTTATAAAGATGCAATTAAGAGAAAGTAAAATTAAACTCTCCTTTCATTGGGGCACATGGAATCATACCTTCACCTCAAATGGATTGTTCTGTTTTGAGCATGTTTCAGGGACAAGTGGTTTTATAAGTCAAAATAATAAAAATATATATGTTGTTTCATGCAGATCTCTTATTTGTTTAAAACATAACTAAATGAGCTATAGGCCCCTAATGCAGTCCATTGGTTTTCTTATATTTTGTTCTTAAGCTGGTTTATTCTGTGTCAAAACTGAAAACTCTTATCTCTTCTATCTGTTAGATAATAAAATGAGCTCATTGTAAACACTATCCACCCTAAAAGGTTGTTTTATGGCTGTACATGATGAGGAATTGTGATATTTAATAAATAAGTATATGTTTCTGTTCCTAGTCATGCATCTGAAGGTTATACAATCCTTTCAAGAAAGCCAGGTAATCTTTTAACTTATTTGTGGAACATAACCACAAAGGCATAGCATGGTCATATTTTCAATATGGTAATACTAGAGCACAGCTAAGGAACAGGTTATTTTGAATTAGTCCAGTGGATCAAACTTGCTTTCATTGTGCCATCACCGTCCAGCTGGATAGGTGAAGGATAAAGGATTTTTTAAAACATTTATATCCCACATTATCCCAAGTAAACTCAGGTTCAGTGTGGCTTATATTTGAAAATACAGTGAGACAGAATAATAGAATTCAGTAACATCATGGGAGCAAGTAGATGTCTGAAACATTTAACAAAGTTGAGATTAGCATACATACACAACTGGACATTTAAAAGTCTGTTCTTTAATGATGTCAAATGTTCAGAAATGATACCCATAAGTATAGACAGTTATTCAAACATTATCACATGCACACACCAGAACAGGCATCCATATACACATTGCAAAAGTAAAGAACAACTTCTACAGAGTACATCCAAAACTTAATTTTTATTTCCTCATTTCCAACTTCCAAAATTCTGGACAGCATATATACAGATCAGTAGGACTCTCAGAAACAACACAGTTAATACCTAATTGTTCAACCAATCTTAAGATTTGCTTTTGGGTTTAAAAAGCAATACCATGTGCATGTAAGGTCTGGATAAACAAATTAAATCAAAGTTTAAAGCAAATGCCCATAATCCCCTGGATACTATATAGCATGACTTAAGTTACACACGCAAATCTGGTTGTATTCTGGATTTGCAAGCACAACTTAGTCAACAAGCCAATCAGTGCTGATAACTGTCAATTAACAAGCAATTATTGACACTAATTGGCATTAAGGTAAAATGATGTCTTACCTGATAATTTTCTTTCATTTAGTCACAGCAGATGAATACAGGAACTGGTGGGTTGTATCCACCTACCAGCAGGTGGAGATAGAGAACACTGAAGACAAAGCAGTGACCTTGTCACCTCAGTATAGGTTGCATCCCAAAGCACAGGAGAAAAGATACAAACAACAAAACATTCTCCTCGCAACAATGCGGTAACAACCGAGCTTAAACAAAACATGACTCAAGAGAACCAAATGAATTGTAAATGAAAACTTAAATCCACTGTCTTCTGACTTTCGATCTTCTTCTTTTATTTATTTTTTTTGCTTTCTATCAGTCTGCAAAAAAAATCAAAAATCAAGGCACAGTACCAGGAAACCAAAAGGATAGGGATCCTGGATTCATCTGCTGCGACTAAAGGAAAGAAAATTATCAGGTAAGACATAATTTTACCTTCCTTAGCATCAGCAGCAGATGAATCCAGGAACTGGTGGGATGTATCAAAGTGGGTGAGAAGCCACTTTGATACACCCTAAATAGGGTGAGAAGCCACTGTTCCCTGAGAGAGTACCATTGCCCCAAATCGATCAACTCCCCTCGCTGCTACATCAAACCTGTAGTGTTTAACGAAGGAATGCCAAGAGGCCCAAGTAGGAAATGTCTTCTAGAGAAAGCATGCCCGTTTCCACGCACAAAGCAGATTGTGCTCGAGTCGAATGAGCTCGCAAAGTATCTGGAGGAACAGAATCCTTCATCAAGTAAGCTGAAGAAATGGCCTTCCAAAGCCATTGCATGATCGTTGCCTTGGATGCCGCATAACCCCGTCTGGGGTCAGACAAATGCACAAATAGATGGTCCGAGCATCGAAATTCATTAGTCATCTGCATATACCGGAGCAGAGAATGATGAACATCCAAAAGACAAAGCATCGCAAAATTGTCCGGAAAATCCATTCTCCAAAAGGAGGGAAGAAAAAGAGGCTGATTCAAATGAAAGGCTGATATGACCTTGGGCAAAAAAGAAGGAACTGTCCTCAAAGTGACGCCAGATTCTGAGAACTGAAGAAAAGACTCCCGACACGACAGGGCCTGCAGCTCCGAAACTCTGTGCACCGAAGAAATAGCCACCAAAAACACCGTCTTCAAAGTGAGATCTTTATCTGAAGCTGAACACAACAGTTTAAAAGGTGGACTTTGTAAAGTGCTAAGGACCAAACAACTTCCAAGAAGGACAGAGATGCCGAAACAGAAGACGAAGGTGAAGAGAACCCTTCAAAAAACATGCCACATCCAAATGAGCAGAAAGGGAAGAGTCGGCAACATGTCCACGGAAACAGGCAAAAGCCGCGACATACTTGAAGAGAATTATAAGACAAAACCTTCTGGAGACCACCTTGCAGAAAAGCTAATATCTGGGAGACCAAGCATGCTCGACACAGCATGTCTCAAACGTACGCCACACCCTGGCATAAGACATAGTAGTGGAACATTTCTGAGCACGAAGCAAAGTAGTGATCACTGAATCCTCATAACCTTTCTTCCTCAGTCTTGCCCTCTGAACAGCCAAGCCATAAGACCAACGCAGGAGGCGTCCTCCATCTGCACCGGACCCTGATAAAGCAGACCGGGTATGACCAGAAGCCTCAGAGGAGGCTCCACAAGAAGTTTAACTAGATCCCCATATCACAGCTGACATGGCCAGTCCAGAGCTACCAGCACCACGAGGCCCCAATAAAGTTTGATCCGATGCAGCAGATGTGCGATTAGAGGCCAAGGAGGAAAGACATAAAAAAGGCCGGACGTCTGCCAAGGCTGTAACAGGGCATCTAAGCCTGCAGAATCGATTTATCTTCTTCTGTTGAAGAATTTGAGCACTTTGGCATTTTGTTTGGTTGCCATCAGGTCCATAACTGGAGAGCCCCACCGCTGACAGAAAATCTCCGTCACTAGTTCCCACTCTGCTGAATCCAGGAGATGATGACTGAGGAAGTCAGCTTGCACATAGCTCTGGCCTGCAATGTGAGCCACTGAGAGGCAGAGAAGATGAGTCTCCACCCAAAGCAGGAGGCCAGCCGTCTCCGCGGCCAAGGCTATACTCTGAGAACCTCCCTGGCAGTTGAAGTAAGCCACCACCGAGGTGTTGTCTGACAGAACTCGAACTGCCTGACCTTCCAGGAGATCCTGAAACATCATTAGGGCTAGCAGCACTGCTCTCAATTCCAAACGGTTCATGGATCACATCGCTTCCATCTGAGCACTCAGTGGAGACAATGGGCCCCCCCATCCCATGAGGCTGGCATCCATGACAACTAACAGCCACTGAGGGGATGCCAAAGGCATTCCATTCTGAAGATTGGAGGCACACAGCCACCAGGCCATGCTGTCCCTCGCCATTGGAAGCCACGTCAGTCAACAAAGATAATCCTGGGACACAGGGGACCAATGACTCAACAAGGCATGTTGGAGAGGACGCATGTGAGTCCTCGCTCACGGAACCACTTCTAGAGTGGCTGTCATCAACCCTAGGTCCTGCATGTAATCCCAGGCCCGAGGACAAGGAGAAGACAACAGACCACGAACTTAGGAACAAAGGTTGAGCCTCCT
The DNA here is from genome assembly GCF_901765095.1 of Microcaecilia unicolor. NCBI lineage: Eukaryota > Metazoa > Chordata > Amphibia > Gymnophiona > Siphonopidae > Microcaecilia > Microcaecilia unicolor. The sequence goes on from NC_044038.1 coordinate 118,723,851, forward strand.
GCTTTCTGGCAAGAAGACCCGTCCCTGAGCTACTACTACTACTACTACTTATCATTTCTATAGCTGTATTGAACCTAACCCCCAGATATTCCAAAGACTGAGAGGGGACTAGACGGCTCTTGGAAACACTGACCACCCACCCAAGGGACTGCAGAAAGACTAGGACTCGAGAGGTAGCCGCTTGACTGTCCTATTCCGAATCTGCTCAGATCAACCAATTGTCGAGATACGGATGAACCTTGATCCCCTCCTTTTGAAGGGACCTGGCAACGACCACCATAACCTTGGAAAGGGTGCGCGGAGCAGTGGCTAGGCCAAAGCGAAGAGTGTGGAACTGAAAATTATGGCCCAAAACCACAAATCAAAGGAACCTCTGATGAAGAGGCCAAGTGGGAATGTGTAAATATGCCTCCTTCAGATCCAAAGCTGTGAGAAACTCCCCAGGATTAACCAACGCTATAACCAATCGTATGGTCTCCATGCAAAAGTGGCGAACCCGGAGACACTGGTTCACTTTCCAGAGGTAGAGGAACTACAAAGTAGATTAAATAGCAACCGGTGCGCACCTCAGCCTGAGGCACAAGAACCACCACCCTGAGAACTAGCAACGTCTGCAACGTGGCCAGAACAGCTTGCCTTCTGGTCACTGTGGCACAATGAGAGATTCCAAAAATACGTTTGCAACGGGCAATGCAAATTCTATCTTGTAGCCGTCTTTTATAAAATCTAGGACTCATTGGTCTGCTGTAATCTTGGCCCACTTCTCGTAAAAAAGGGTCAAATAATCCCTGATGGAAGCAGTCGAGGAGTGGACCTGCGCCCTATCATTGGGCAGAGCGAACTGAAGCTTGAGAAAAAGGTTCCAGCTCCCAATGTCTGCTTGTTATTCCGAAAGGAAAGTTTTGCTGGAACTTAGGGCATTGAAAGGACAAACTACGGCCAGGTCTATAACGGTGGATGTCACAAAAACAAGACCTGGAAGAAGAGGATCTGGGCCTGTTTTCCGGAAGATGCTGAGATTTTGATTCTCCCAAATCCTTCACTATCTTTTCAAGATCCTTGGCAAAAAGTAACTTGCCTCTAAAGGGAAGCCTAGTAAGACGCTGTTTGGAAGCCATATAGGTCAACCAGTGGCGCAACCAAAGAAGACGTTGAGCCAAAACTGTCAAAGCCATCTGCTTGGCTGAAGCTCTGACCAAGTCGTAGAGGGCATCAGCTAGATAGATGAGAGCCGACTCCATTGGAGCACCAGCAACTGACAGAGAAGCCGAATCTTGCTCTTGCTCCAGGCCTTCCTGAAATCAAGAAAGGCAAGCTCTGGCCACATACGAACTACAAATGGAAGCCTGTAAAGCCAACGCAGTCACTTCTAAGAACGCTTAAGGGAGGCTTCAAGCCGTCTATCTTGCATGTCCTTCAGCATGACGCCTCCCTCCACTGAAGAGTGTTTTTTCTTAATGACAGCCTTCACTAACACGTCCACCTTCGGTAAAGCAAAGGTGTCCAGGGTAGTAGCAGCTACCTGATAAAGACGTGCCATAGCCCTAGCCACTTTCAAAGTACCCTCAGGATCAGACCACTGACAGGAAATTAACTCCTGAATGGACTCATGTATTGGGAAAGATTTAGATGGCTTCCACGTGCTCCCCATCTTAACATTAACAGAAGCCTCAGATTGATCCTCAGGATCAGAAATATTCACAGCTACCAAAGCTTCAGAAATGAGAGTAGGCAGTTCTTCACAATGAAAAATATGAACCACCATGGGATCATCATGCTCTCCCAGCAGCATATCCCCCAGGTTCAAAGTCTTCCAACTTAGAAGGTCTAGCAGAGTCCCCAATCCTGCCAAAACCGAATGGGGAGGAGAAAGAGGGGCTAAAGACCCTCTGTCTGGTAAAGAAGTTAACTGCCTTTGTTTAACAGCAAGGTCTTCAAGGGGTAAAGCAGACCCGAATTCCCCCTGACTAAGCAGGTTCTCCCTGCCCTCTGAGGTGGCCTGAAGGGGAGGAGAAATCACAGACAATCCCCACTTAAGTAAATAAGCCTGGTATAAAAGAAGAATAAAATCCAGAGAGAAGTCCATGTCAGCAACAGGAGCATTAAAAGAAGAATCAATAACAGAAGCTGCCCCTGCACTGCCAACTCTCACATCCGAAGAACCAGAGAGGCGGGAAGGCTGAGAGGGAGACAAAATTGCGGGCTCCACAAGCACCTTAGGAGCCGACAGTACAATGCGGGTAACACCATTCAAAGCGCAGGAAGACTCCCCTACCAGTTCCACAGAAATGGTGTCGAAGCATTGCACAGTGCAGGCGCCCACTACGGAACGGCAAGCGCTGCAGTGAGAACATCTCTTAACAACCTCTGCAGCCATAGACCCTGCCAGCGCTGAACCCACAGCTTAAAGAAAAAGGGTAAGAACTGCACCCTCTGGCACTGGAAGAAATCTGTGAAGTGGTGGTAGCTTTCAGGAGGAGCCAAACAGTGCTCTCCCCCCCCCCCCCCCCCACACACACACACACACAGCCAGACAGACAAAATTAAAGAAATAAATAGTAGGTGCAAGAGCTTATTTTCCTTTTCAGTTTTTCTTTTCTTTTAATGCTGGCTGTGAGCTGCAGTGCTATGAGGAGAATATACTTGCTTTTTTTTTTTGTTTTTGCAGACAGAAGAGGGAGCCCACAGACAGCAGGGGGAAAATGGGGTAGGACAGGGATCTGCAGCACAAGTATGTTGACACCATTAGCCAGATGCCCCCACGCTCAACTGGCAGAAATGCCCAGGAGCCCCCAAGAATCCAGGAGCTGGAAGAAATCCATCCACCACCTGCTGGAGATAGAGATATACTGAGGTGATGTGATGGAAAATATTAAGAATTGCTTTTGTTTTGACCGATAATACACTTTAAAATCTTCTGTCTTTGACCAAAAGTAACTTTCCTTGTAAATACAAAAACAGGTTGGAATGTCTAAGATAAGGCACATCTCAAAAACAGATTGGAAAGTCTTTGAAGCCAACCTGTGCAGGAGGGAGGCAGGGTATGCTTGAAGATCAGGAGATAAGCCATCTGGCAAGTGGGTTGTTTATCTGAACTAAGAGTGTGTGACTGTATCCTCATGTACATTCCTGTAATTTTCCTTGGCTCTGAAAATAAGCCTTAGCTTAATAAAAAGGGGGGCTTGTTGCATCAGAATATTGAGGCTCATCTGTGGATAGACGTATCATACAGAAAGACTTGTTCCTGGTCATAAGGAGACTTTGGGCTTTCGCTGCAACGGGCCTCCCAACTGATGAAATAAGGGCCTGAAATTCCTGACCAGTGATGTTGTATGTATAATATGTTTATATCTGTCTTATAGCTCTTTAGTTAGATGATTTGATCAGCGTGCATATTTCTTAATCTGACTTAATCAGTGTGTATATTTCTTAATCATTGTGTAAGTGGAACAATAATGACTTATACACTCTCCATTTAAAGTACTAAAGAGTTTCATTTACCTAATACGAATCCAGAAGAATCTGTAGTATTTTATTATTTGAGCAGTCTGTAGTGATTAAGTGAGCAGGCTGCACTACCTAAGCAATACAAGTGACAAGGTGCTAGATGTCCAGGGTCACTGTTTTGTCTTCAGTGTTCTCTATCTCCACCTGCTGGTAGGCAGATACAACCCACCAGTTCCTGGTTTCATCTGCTGCTGATGCTGAGGAATTAGAATTTATGCACACAACTGTCTAAGCATATTCTATAACATGATGTGTATAAATTCTAAATCTGTAAACAGTTCAGTATCTTTGCTATTATTCTTTTGAATTATGCTACTGTATTAGGTTAGAGTTAAGGGGGGGTTTTTGTAGCCTTTATAGTTTATTTTTATGGTTCTTCGCTCCAAATTTTATGTTAATATCCATTAAATATATTACAAGAAATGATTTATCTTGGGGGAAAGAGCTCTAGAGCACTCGCTACTGTTTATAATTTAAGAGCAGGCGCTGTATTTATAAGTTTTAGGATATTAATTTCTCCACCAATCACCAAAGGTGATAATTGCAATAAATTAAATAAATTAAGTATATATAAAAGATACCATATATTCAGAACACAAGGAGACCGTATTTTTAGCTTCAAAAGGGTTGATTTAATATACAATTGCACACGAGAGGTAGGTTTTAAGAGATCTTTACAGATAATCTGTGCTTAAGTAAGGTAAAGTAGAGTAGCAGGTCTAGATCAAAAGTTATAACTTACAAAGCAGTCTGTTGCAAAGCATTTTGTGGTCCATTGAAGAGCCATGAGGCAGGTGGACTGCAGATCAGGAGCAAGGCATCTGGATTGGTGCTGAAGAGAGAATCTCCTGGAGGGAGAGTCTTGAAGAGAGAAGAGAGTCTCCTTCTTGGGGAAACAGCTTGTCCTTTTATACTCTTATTTTGCAGGGAAGCAGGCCATGTGCAGCTGGTTGCTGGCTTCCTGGTTTTTTGCACACGACCCCTGAGACCTGGTCTTATGTTTGCACACGACCCCTGAGTCTTGGTCTCATGTCTTATGACATCACGAGACTTGCTGTCTGGATTTTGCTGACAAATGGTCTTTTGATGTACAGGGCTTCCTGCTTGATTCTCTGTGATAGATAAGATTTGTCTGGGGCAGCCAGCAGGTGTCCTTTGTCTTTAAGTTGGATTTCACACCTTTCCCTGCCTGTCTCCTTGCCTCCTCTGGTTACGTCCAATCTTTGTTGTGTTGATCAGAGGAATAGAGTCAATTTAAAACTTTAAAGCAGTCTTAAGTCTTTTGTTTAAGGAATGAGAAAAGGCAAGGTGAGGTCCCTGCAACTGCAGCAGTACCTTTTGTCTTTTAAATGTCTTTTAAATGTTCCCCAAAGGGAGAGGGAAGAGGGCTTTTGGAATGAAAGCCAGTTCTGCTGCAGTGTCAAATATATAAAAGCTGCACAAATATATTGGTGTATATATAATCCAGCAAAATATCATGCTACATATTTCAGTAATAAACTGATACCATTACAGTTATGTAGGGGAATTCTATAAGACCCTACCTTTAGAAGCGCAAATAGCTTTGCTGGAATATTATGAAGACGTTATAGCCACAGGAACATTTCCAAAATATGCAAATTCAGCTTTAGTTACGTTAATACCTAAACCGGGGAAAACATTGAACAAGGCAGAAGACTTTCGTCCCATATCTTTGTTGAATGTTGACACCAAATTATTGGCAGGAATGCTCGCAGAAAGACTGGTGCAGTACTTACCTAAACTGATTAGCCCGGAGCAAGTAGGCTTTATCAGAAATAGACAAGCAACACACAGTGTCCGCCACCTACTGGTGGCCATGGCGTCTTGTCAAGAAAGAGAAGTTCCCTCAGTAATGGTGAGCGTAGACGCCGACAAGGCGTTTGATAGAGTAGGTTGGGAATACCTATTCCAGACTATGAAAACGATGGGGATCGAAGGGTGGTTCACACAGGCAATTAGAGCTCTTTATAACAGACCAGGCGCTAGTGTTCTTGTTAATGGGATAAAAGAACCTGAATTTGACATAATGAGGGGCACCAGACAGGGCTGCCCTCTTTCACCAGCACTGTTCGTGATGTCGTTAGAACCGCTTTTGCGCACACTGATGAAACAGGGCAATATTTCAGGCATACCAGTGGCTGGTCAGACCATAAAAGTACTGGCCTTTGCCAATGATCTGTTACTGACGGTGACGGACCCTCCCAGATCTATGGAGTCTTTACTACTGGAAATAAAATAATTTGGTAGGATTTCAGGGTTTAAATTAAACTTAACCAAATCAGCAGCCCTTGAAATAAGGCACACACCAGGGTTGGAAAGACAAATTTCCCCTTGCCTGGGAAAAGATGTCTATCAAGTATTTAGGAGTATACATACCGGCAGACCTTTCCCAACTGTATGAGATTAATATGAATAAGCTATTATGTGAGACTAAACAGATTTTATTGGCCTGGAATGCACTTCCGGTGTCCCTACTAGGTAGGATAGCGTTATTTAACATGGTTATTGCCCCGAGATGGACTTACATTTTTCAAACAGTGCCACTATATATGAAAAGGGGGGATGAACGACTATTACAACATCGCTTACAGAAATTCCTTTGGAAGGGGAAAAAACCCCGCCTTACTATTTCCCATTTAAGTATACCAGTGGAATATGGGGGACTGGGTTTATTAAACATAAGATTCCTGAGTGTCGCTAGTGGCATGAGACACAAACGACTGGTTCAGGCACACAAATGACTACACTAATACATCCCTAGAGTTAGGTTTGACACCGGGGATACATTTCAGTAATTATTTACACAGTGGGAGAGTGCCCATGCCTTATCCCTTGCAAGCTTCTGGGATTCTGACAACTGCTAGGGCGGTCTGGGGATGGGTGTGCCGCCTGCACAATTTCTCAACTAGAACAACACCATATTTATCTATATGTGATAATTGTGCCTTTGTGCCTGGGCAAATGTATTCTGTATTTCGGAGATGGAGAGACAAGGGTATTGTATATCTCCTCCAAGTGGTGAGCAGAGAAGGTCATATTAGGCCATTTGGTGACTTACAAAAAGAGTACGGTTTGCCAGCAAGTGATAATTTCCTTTATGGACAGTTAAGACATTACATAACAACACTACCATGGACGTCACTGACAGAGGACGTACAGGAAGAACTTTCCTCTGCCTACTCTTTGGAATCCCAGCAGAAAGTGCGTATGGCATATCACTATAGATACATACGAGACACGGCTCTGGAGTTGAATTACCAGGGATTAGCGCAGGCCTGGACTAAGGATTTACAAAGTACAATTACAGCACAACAGCTACAAACCCACATCCTACAGATAAGAAAAGTTACAGACTCTGCGGTACACTGGGAGTTGCAATATAAGATGGCCCTTCGCCTCCATACCCACCGAGGAGAGCATTCCACATGGGACTCTCACCCTGGGGAGAATGCGCAAAATGTGGTGCTCCTGGTGCAACAGTGGGCCATATGTTTTGGCAATGTGTGGACATTCAGAAATTTTGGAAAAAGATTATAGCCACTGTGGCCAACATGTGAGGACAAACATGGCACTATGACGTTGGCATGCTTTTGGTCAGCCAAAATTGGAGAAGGTGCCTAAACGTGGTTATAAAGCATTTGTACTTAGAGCGGTACTGGTTGGCAAGCAGACAATACTGACAGAATGGATGTCACATCAATCCCCCACAAGGCAACAGTGGAGAACACGAATGATCTTCTTGGTTTTTTTTTTTAATTATTTATAATTTCACATTATACATCTTGTCAAAGAGCATATAGAAATAAGAAATAATCAAATCATGATCATAATTCACATTGAGTCAAAAATCTTGTCCCAATTAAGAAAATAATAATAAAGTCATCGTCCACTATACAGGAAATACTTAATGAGAACCAAGTTACAAATATATGTTTATCTATATAAAAATTAAACAAACAAGGCATTACTGACTCCAGTTACATTCTCAATCTATCTTACAGTGCCCATGTGGGGTATCTAAACCTTCACAACTGCATTCTCAACTTCCTTAGAGATCAAAAAATCCTCAAGTTGTTTTGGATCAAAAAATTGATAACTATGTTGTTGATATAAGAAACGACAAATAGAAGGAAATTTAAGGGTGAATGTTGCACCCAAATTTAAAGTTCTTTGACGAAGTGCCAAAAAGGCCTTACGTCTATACTGGGTCTCTCTTGCGAGATCTGGAAAAATTCTAACTTTAGAACCAAACAACATTGAGTCCAAATGTCTAAAGAATAACTTCAATACCATTTCCCTATCTATCTCGTGCAAATGTTACCACTGCAGTTGTCCTTTGGGTAACTATCTCCAAAGAAGATTCCAGAAAGGACGTCAAGTTCAATCCTCCCTCCTTAACTCCAGGGTCACTTCCAGATTTAGATGGTGCAAAAGTCTGGAGATAAATCACCTTCGTTATAGGTGGAAGGGTCTCACTCGGCATCTCTAAAACTTCCTTCAGGTATTTTTTAAACATTTCAATCGCAGAAATTATTGGAGATCTGGGGAAGTTGATAAGTCTCAAATTAAGTCTTTTCTGTTGATTTTCAAGATGTTCCATCTTTCGTTTAACAAATATACTCTCCTTAATTGTGGCTTTATTCAAGTTCTCCAGCTTTTGAATTTTACCCTGAAGCACTTGAGTACCAGACAACTGTCGGGCATTAATCTGCTCCTGAGACAGTAGGGCATCTGATAACATTTTTATTTCACCAGCATTTTTTAACAAAACTGTTTGTAGTGAAGAGTGCAATGAAAAGGTTAGGTCCCACAGTGAATCCATAGTCACTACGGCAGGTTTTATAGTCTCAACTTTCATATCAGGAAGAGGGGTATTGGAGATCTGCTTTAACCCGGCGCTCACAGCTGAAGAAAAAGTTTGTAAAGTTTGTCCTACCAGGTCTCCTTCACCATTGTGTGCGGTTAGGCTCCCTTCTTCGGAGTTCCTCACCGTTGCCGGAATAGGTCCAACCAAGTCACAAACCGCCCGCTCACTTCCTGGTTGAAGAGGTGCCGCACGGGCGTCGGGGCTGAGAGAAACCCCGTCTACACTGCTGACCGAGTCGATGGAAGCCGGTCTAATAGCAGGAGAAGAGGTAGCCCGGGGTCCCAGAGTTACTCCGAAGTTTTCGAGTGTCGGTTGCCTTGAGAGGGGGATTTTGGTCAAGGTAATAGGAGCCTCCCTCACCTTTCCTCGCCGCTTCCCCATAATAGGGAATTTGGACTCCTCACGGGGTTCCTCAGACGAAAAATTCTAAGCGCGTCTGGCGTAGCGTCTCACCACAGCGCCATCTTGGTTCCCAAGTCTACCACGAATGATCTTCTTGTTACGCATGGAACGAATGGCCATAAAGGACCTTGATTCGAAACCGGGCAAAACATTTCAACAACGATGGAGTCCACTCTGGAATACAATGACCCCGGCAGCAAGAAGTTATCTCTTGAATCTCTGAACACACTATCTAACAAAATGAAAAATGATATGTTGGAACTGGAGTAGAGAGGAAGAGGGGAGGGAGAATACTAAGGAAGTGGGGAGGGGAGAAGGGAAAATAAAAGTTTATTTGGTAGAACAGAGCTACCAGGTACTTCTTAGCCAGGATCAGGTGACCCTCAGGGGGAGGAATGCTGGCTTCGGCCTAACCCCTGGTAAGCCTTTTCTTGGTTGAGAGGTGCCCAGCTCTCCCACCGGTTGCCTTCTCAGGTGCCGTGGAGGACTTGCAGCTCATCTGCATATCCTCGGAGCCTTCGCCAGAGTGACTCCCAGGTCCGTTCCGATCCACTCGGGGCCTCTGCTCAAGGTGCACAGTGCTCCTACCAGGTGCTGTGGAGGACTTGCAGCGTTCTGCATATCCTCACAGCTGCATCCGGGGTGACTCCCAAATCCACCCCGACCTTCCCAGGGCCTTCGCCACAGTTACCCAGGGCATTCGCTCCACCTACCCAGAGCTACCAGGTACTTCTTAGCCAGGATCAGGTGACCCTCAGGGGGAGGAATGCTGGCTTCGGTCCTAACCCCTGGTAAGCCTTTTCTTGGTTGAGAGGTGCCCAGCTCTCCCACCGGTTGCCTTCTCAGGTGCCGTGGAGGACTTGCAGCTCATCTGCATATCCTCGGAGCCTTCGCCAGAGTGACTCCCAGGTCCGTTCCGATCCACTCGGGGCCTCTGCTCAAGGTGCCCTTCTAATAAGTTCTGGGAGAAGAGGATATTTCTCTGGTAAGTGAACAAATTTTGCTTGTGCTTTCGGAACTTGAAGATTGGGGTTTAAAGGAGGAACTGTAAGTTAGTGATAGGCTGATATCCTTAATACTTTAGCAAGTTTTAAATTACGGAAAAACTCAAAAAACACTAAGATGGAGTCTGCAGTCCAGCAGCGAGAGGGGTGCTATCCAGTCTTTTGCATTGAGTGTCACATGTATGATTATCTCCCAATTAGTGAGGTGTCATATGTGTGTGCCCGATGCAAAGAGCTCCTAGCTCTCAGAGAACGTGTCCGTTCCCTTGAGGCTACAGTAGCAGACTTGATGGAGCTGAGGGAGACAGAGAGGTACATAGAGGAGACCTACAGGGATGTTGTAGAGAAGTTCCACCTCCAGTCAGGTAGCCCCTGTGCTACCTTGGAGGAGGGAGGCCTCCTAGAAGGAGAGCATCACCCTGGTGAAGTAGGAAGTACTCCTGTAGCCAGGACCTGCCCACCAGGGGATGTATTATCCTTTCGCACCGAGGATATATCTCCAAATGTTGCCCGGGAGGGAAAGGTTAGGACAGCTGTTGTACTTGGTGATTCGATCATTAGGCATATAGATAGCTGGGTGGCTGGTGGACGTGAGGATCGCCTGGTGACTTGCCTGCCTGGTGCGAAGGTGGCGGACCTCACGTGTCACCTAGATAGGATTCTAGATAGTGCTGGGGAGGAGTCCGCTGTCTTGGTACATGTGGGTACCAATGACATAGGAAAATGTGGGAGAGAGGTTCTGGAAGCAAAATTTAGGCTCTTAGGTAGAAAGCTGAAATCCAGATCCTCCAGGGTAGCATTTTCTGAAATGCTACCTGTGCCACGCGCAGGGCCCAAGAGACAGGCAGAGCTCCAGAGTCTCAATGCGTGGATGAGACGATGGTGCAGGGAGGAGGGCTTTAGATTTGTTAGGAACTGGGCAACATTCTGGGGAAGGGGGAGCCTATTCCGAAAGGATGGGCTCCATCTTAACCAGAGTGGGACCAGGCTGCTGGCATCGGCGTTTAAGAAGGAGATAGAGCAGCTTTTAAACTAGAAATGGGGGGAAGGCCGACAGTCGCTCAAAAGAGCATGGTTCGGGATAAGGTATCATTCAAAGATATCACCATAACAGGGAAGATAGAGTATCCTGATAGTGAGGTTGCAAAAGAGATTGTAGTAGATCGGGTATCTTTAAATAACAATAAAAATCAGACAAAAGATTGCCAATTAATACTGTCAAGTACTAAGCATGATGTACTTAGGAACAACAAACATAGTTTGAAATGTCTATATGCGAATGCCAGGAGCCTAAGAAATAAGATGGGGGAGTTAGAATATATTGCACTAAATGAAAAATTAGATATAATAGGCATCTCTGAGACTTGGTGGAAGGAGGATAACCAGTGGGACACTGTCATACCGGGGTACAAATTATATCGTAGTGATAGGGTGAATCGGATTGGTGGAGGGGTAGCATTGTATATTAACGAGAGCCTTGAATCAAATAGATTGAAAATTCTGCAGGAAGCAAAACACTCCTTGGAATCACTGTGGATTGAAATTCCATGTGCAAAGGGGAAAAGGATAGTGATAGGAGTGTACTACCGTCCGCCTGGCCAGGACGAACAGACGGATGCGGAAATGTTAAAGGAAATCAGGGACGCAAACAAACTGGGCAACACAATAATAATGGGGGATTTCAATTACCCGCATATAGACTGGGTTAATGTAACATCTGTACACGCAAGGGACATAAGATTTCTTGATGAAATCAAGGACAGCTTCATGGAACAGCTAGTTCAGGAGCCGACAAGAGAAGGAAAAATACTAGACTTAGTCCTTAGTGGTGCTCATGATCTAGTGCAGGGGGTAACGATACGAGGGCCGCTTGATAACAGTGATCATAATATGATCGGTTTTGATATTGGCATTGAAGGAAGTGAAACTAGGAAATCAAGTACGCTAGCGTTTAACTATAGAAAAGGTGATTACGACAAAATGAGAAAAATGGTGAAAAAAAGACTGAAAGGAGCAGCTCGCAGAGTAAAAAACTTGCATCAGGCGTGGATGCTGTTTAAAAACACCATCCTGGAGGTTCAGGACAAATATATTCCACGTATTAGAAAAAAGGGAAAAAAGACTAAACGTCAGCCGGCGTGGCTAAACAGTAAGATAAAGGAAATCATTAGAGCCAAAAAACAATCCTTCAGAAAGTGGAGAAGAGAACCAACTGAAAGTAACAGGATAGATCATAAGGAATGCCAAGCCAAATGCAAAGCGGAGATAAGGAGGGCAAAAAAGGACTTTGAGAAGAAATTAGCGTTGGAAGCAAAAATACATAGTAAAAACTTTTTTAGATACATTAAAAGCAGGAAACCGGCCAAAGAGTCGGTTGGGCCGCTGGACGAAAATGGTGTTAAAGGGGCGATCAAGGAGGACAAAGCCGTAGCGGAGAAATTAAATGAATTCTTTGCTTCGGTCTTCACCGAGGAGGATTTGGGGGGGACACCGGTGCCGGAAAGAATATTTGAAGCGGGGGAGTCGGAGAAACTAAACAAATTCTCTGTAACCTTGGAGGATGTAATGGGTCAGTTCAGCAAGCTGAAGAGTAGTAAATCACCGGGACCTGATGGTATTCATCCCAGAGTATTAATAGAACTAAAAAATGAACTTGCGGAGCTACTGTTAGAAATATGCAATCTGTCCCTAAAATCGAGTGTAATACCGGAAGACTGGAGGGTAGCCAATGTTACTCCGATTTTTAAGAAAGGTTCCAGAGGAGATCCGGGAAATTATAGACCGGTGAGTCTGACGTCGGTGCCGGGCAAGATGGTGGAGGCTATTATTAAGAATAAAATTGCAGAGCATATACAAAAACATGGACTGATGAGACAAAGTCAGCACGGATTTAGTGAAGGGAAGTCTTGCCTCACCAATCTAATGCATTTTTTTGAGGGGGTAAGCAAACATGTGGACAATGGGGAGCCGGTTGATATTGTATATCTGGATTTTCAGAAGGCGTTTGACAAAGTGCCGCACGAAAGACTCCTGAAGAAATTGCAGAGTCATGGAATCGGAGGTAGGGTATTATTATGGATTAAGAACTGGTTGAAAGATAGGAAGCAGAGAGTAGGATTGCGTGGCCAGTATTCTCAGTGGAGGAGGGTAGTTAGTGGGGTCCCGCAGGGGTCTGTGCTGGGTCCGTTGCTTTTTAATGTATTTATAAATGACCTAGAGATGGGAATAACTAGTGAGGTAATTAAATTCGCCGATGACACAAAATTATTCAGGGTCGTCAAGTCGCAGGAGGAATGTGAACGATTACAGGAGGACCTTGCGAGACTGGGAGAATGGGCGTGCAAGTGGCAGATGAAGTTCAATGTTGACAAGTGCAAAGTGATGCATGTGGGTAAGAGGAACCCGAATTATAGCTACGTCTTGCAAGGTTCCGCGTTAGGAGTTACGGATCAAGAAAGGGATCTGGGTGTCGTCGTCGATGATACGCTGAAACCTTCTGCTCAGTGTGCTGCTGCGGCTAGGAAAGCGAATAGAATGTTGGGTGTTATTAGGAAGGGTATGGAGTCCAGGTGTGCGGATGTTATAATGCCGTTGTATCGCTCCATGGTGCGACCGCACCTGGAGTATTGTGTTCAGTACTGGTCTCCGTATCTCAAAAAAGATATAGTAGAATTGGAAAAGGTACAGCGAAGGGCGACGAAAATGATAGTGGGGATGGGACGACTTTCCTATGAAGAGAGGCTGAGAAGGCTAGGGCTTTTCAGCTTGGAGAAGAGACGGCTGAGGGGAGATATGATAGAAGTGTATAAAATAATGAGTGGAATGGATCGGGTGGATGTGAAGCGACTGTTCACGCTATCCAAAAATACTAGGACTAGAGGGCATGAGTTGAAGCTACAGTGTGGTAAATTTAAAACGAATCGGAGAAAATTTTTCTTCACCCAACGTGTAATTAGACTCTGGAATTCATTGCCGGAGAACGTGGTACGGGCGGTTAGCTTGACGGAGTTTAAAAAGGGGTTAGATAGATTCCTAAAGGACAAGTCCATAGACCGCTATTAAATGGACTGGAAAAATTCCTCATTTTTAGGTATAACTTGTCTGGAATGTTTTTACGTTTGGGGAGCGTGCCAGGTGCCCTTGACCTGGATTGGCCACTGTCGGTGACAGGATGCTGGGCTAGATGGACCTTTGGTCTTTCCCAGTATGGCACTACTTATGTACTTATGTACTTATGTAACACAGAATGTTGAGACAAATTGTCATATTAAGTTAATGTTCTTGAATGCTTTCTTTAACATGGTGTTCGCTAATAAAAATGATTTAAACATAAACTAAAACTGTGGAGAGAATTTCCCCTGTCGTTATTGGGTCGCATAACATTACGCAATATGATTCTTATACCAAAATGGATGTATACATTCCTATCGTTACCCTTGTACTTAAAGAGCAAAGATGAACTAAAACTGAACAGGTGTCTGCAGAAATTTTTCGCTTCAATAATTTTTTAACATTCTCTGAAATACATGCAGGCTCATTTTCAAAGCACTTAGCCTCCCAAAGTTCCATAGAAACCTATGGAACTTAGCCTCCCAAAGTGCTTTGAAAATATGCCTCATGGTGACCCACTACAAACATTGTCCAACTCTCATACCAGATATTTCTCACCATATACACATTCCATAACAACAAGCCATCTCATTTCCCAAATGTAATCCCAACCCCCCTTTATCCATTAGTTCCCCATTCCAAACAACCAGTCCATAACCCCAACAAGAATACATGTAAAACCCAACAATTAAATCCCCGCACCCTAACAAAATTCCCCCCTTCCCCCCCCTTTTGTACCCCCCAGCCCTCCCTTCCCCACTTTGTACCCCCCAACCCTCCCTTGTCATCTAAACCAGAGTTGATAGCTTTACCTTCAACATTTCCCACCCTCCCCGATGATGCCAATAACAATCCCATCTTACAGCTGTGTGTCTCTCCATTTGAAATAAATACTTCACCCACTCCCGCCACATATCAAGAGACGATGGGATAGGAGACTTCCACGAGGCCGCAATCAAACACTTCATTGCTGCGAGGCCCCACCAGAACAATTTCTCCTGCCACCATTGTAATAGAACCGGGCAAAGCCCCAATAAACAAACTTGAGGAGACAGAGGTAATGCTTCCTGAATCATTTCTGAAATCTCCCCACCCACAGACTCCCACACAGACAATAACCCCGCACACTCCCACCACACATGCAAAAATGTACCTCGTACCTTCCCACATCTCCAACACATGTCATACACCAAAGGAAACATTTTATGAAGCCTTTCCGCCATATAATACCATCGAGTGAGTATTTTATACGCATTTTCCTGGACAAGCACACACACTGAACTTGCTCGCACCCCCCCCCCCCACACACACACACACACACACAAATCATGCCCCATTTTTCATCCGTAAAAGTCATCTGCAAATCTCTCTCCCATGCCTGCATATACTTATGTTTTACTCACTTCCAGCCCCTCATAAACTTATAAAAGAGCGATAATGGTTTGGGATTTTTCCGCACCAATAACCAGAGATTTTCCACTCTTTAAGAGGATCTCCCTTCAGCCAACCCTGCTGCACAGCAAAATGCCTAATTTGCATATACGCAAAAAAATCCCCTTCTGGAAGACCATATCGCTCCCAAAGACAATGAAAAGAAGCCCATCGCCCACCCCAAAAACCATCCCTAAATCTAGTGAAGCCCAATCGGGCCCACCAAGTAAACGTTCTATCCAATTGCCCCACTCTAAAAGTAGACTCCCCATTGATGGCTGCCAAAGTAGACACCCTGACTCCCCCTCCCCACCGCTTCTGAGCCACTTGCCAAATTCTTCGCAAATGCCGCAAAAAAGGATTATCCTTCCCTCCCCTCCCCTCCTGTGAATCCCAAAGCCACGTACCCAAGAACTGCAGCCCAAAAAATTCCTGCTCCATTAGAACCCCTGCCTTGTCTTTCGCCACATCCCAATCTAAAATTATCCTCAATTGCACAGCCAAATAGTACCACTCTAAATTAGGTACCGCCCTACCTCCCTGCTCCGGAGCTCCCCATAAGACCTCTCTACTTATATGAGGTCTACGTCCCCCCATATAAAACTATAAATCATACCTTGAATTCTACTCAACATGGTCTTTGGGATAGGCACTGGCAAAGTTTGAAACAAAAACAATAGCCTCGGTAAAATGTTCATTTTCACTACTGCAATTTTCCTCCACCACGACAGCCAAAGTCCTCTCCACCTCAACAAGTCCCCCCTGACCTGCTGGACCACCAGTTCATAATTCACTCTACACAACTCCTTGACCTCCCTCGGTATCTGAATCCCCAAATATCTAAACTTTGTAGTTACCCAACGGAAAGGAAATATTCCTTGCAACTGGGCCCCCTCTACCTCGGAAATGTTAACCCCCAAAAGTTCACCCTTATCCATATTAATCCTTAATCCCGCTACCTTCCCAAACTCATGGAAAATCTCCATCACAATACCCAACGTGGATCCCAGGTCCCTAAGATACAATAATATGTCATCAGCAAATAACGCCACCCTATGCTCCATCCCCCCCACCCACAACCCGTGTATTCCCTGATTTTCTCGGAGACAAATCGCCAACGGCTCCATATACAGAGCAAACAGCAAGGGTGAGAGTGGACACCCCTGACGGGTGCCCCTCTCAATCTCAAAGAATGCTGTATATTTATTATTAACCCGTATACACGCCCTAGGTTTCTTATAAAATGCCGATATCCACGCACTAAAATTTCCCCCTAACCCTATGCGCTGTAACACTTCCTTCAAAAACATCCAATTCACCCTATCAAAGGCCTTCTCCATGTCTAATGCTAGAAAGACCACCCTATCTTGCCTCTGATGAGCTGTCCACAGAAGATGAATAGTGTGACGTATATTATCTCCCACTGTCCTCCTAGACAAATCCGGATTGTTCCCTGTGAACAAGATTCGGTAACACCCGCCTCAACATATTAGCTAATACTTTGGCCAAAATTTTTGCATCCACATTAAGTAGAGAGATGGGTCTATATCCTTTCCCGGTTTTTGCAAAACCGTAATTCCAGCCTCCACCATGGAATTTGGTAAGTCCTCCCCCCTTCAACACCCCATTCCTCACCCAAACCAAAAGGTCACCCACTTCCTCCCAAAATAATTTATAAAATTTCCCCGAAAACCCGTCTAGCCCAGGAGCCTTCCCATTTTTCAAGTTCTTTATAACCCCTTCTACTTCCCCAACCCGAATGCACTCATCCAGTTGTCCCTTCTCTATGTCCGTAACCCCAACTTAATTTTATCCAGAAAATGCCCCACCTCCTCCCTCAAATTCCTCCCTATATAACTCCTTATAATAACTAAGAAAACAATCCTGGATAGCCAAATCAGTATAACACCAGTCCCCCCTCCCATTCTTAAGTTTTTGCACATTCAATCTAATTCTTCTTCCCCTCAAATATCTTGCTAACCTGGCACCCCCTTTATTAGCAAATTCAAAAAATCCCTGCTTCAACTTTGCAATTGCAAACTCCACCTCCCTCATCTGCAACTGAGACAATTCCTGCTTAACCCTACATAAATCCATCCACACCCCTTTATCTTGTGACCTCTTATGCCGCTCCTCTAAGTCGACTAAACGACGCCTCAACTCCAACTCAAGCCTACCCCTCTCCTTCTTTCTCCTAGATCCCCACTGAATAAAAACCCCTCTTATCACTGCCTTCATTGCATCCCAAAGAGTCCCATCCCTCACTTCAGCATTATCATTAATCTGCCTATATTCCATAATAGCCTTCCGCACCTCCTGTACTACCCTCTCATCACCCAACAGGGACTCATTCAATCTCCAAAACCCTTTCCGCACCTGCCCAAAAGAGCTCTCCAATGCAACCCAAACCGGAGCATGATCTGATATCTGGATATGCTCGATCTCCGCCTTCCGCATAACTCCCCATAAATTGCGGTGAATCCATATACCATCAATACGGGCATATGAGTTACTGGCATGAGAAAAAATGTATAATTATGCTGCACAGGATGCATCAATCGCCAGCTATCAACCACATCTAACCCCCAAAAAAACTCTTGCAACGCTTTCCGACTCCTCCTACTACAATAACCACCCCCCCCCCCAACAAATGATCCAACCGAGCATTTGGCGTGACATTAAAATCCCCCCCTACCACAACCGACCCCTGTACAAAATCCTGTAATTCCCCCAACAACTTCTTAAAAAACCCCACCTGACCAAAATTAGGTGCATACACATTGATCAATGTTACCCCCATACCTTGCCATTCCCCTCGTGCTGCCACACACTTCCCAGTTGAGTCCCAAAACACTTGATGGAACTTAAAACTAAATCCTTCCCGAACTAAAATAGCCACACACCCCACCCTCCTACCATCCTGCCCTTGGTGACCCACCACTAAATCAAACGGTTTCCTATTTAACATCTGTAAATCCCGAGGTCTCAAATGAGTTTCTTGTAAAAATACAATATCCCACTTAAGTCTAACCAGTTCTTTAAAAACTATACTTCTCTTCCCCTGATTATTCAACCCATTAACATTCCACGACCCTACTGCTATCAACTCCAACACACCCCTCCCCCCTGCTACCACATTGCTACCACATTGCGCCCCATTCGCCTCCCCTCCCTCCCCCCTCCCACTGACCCCCTCGTCCCCCCCCCCCATGCCAACTGGCTGACCAATCTCCAAATGAGCCGGCCATCCCGTGAGGAAATAACATCTCCCAAATGGCTCAAAACCCCTCAATCGATTCACCCCTAGCCCCCCTCCCCTTCACACATCCACCCCACCCCTCACACTCAACCAACCACATAAGTCTTCAGAACCTTCCCCCCTACCCTCACACCCCCAACTTAACACATAATGCATCCAGACAACTCCACCCAACAAACAGCAAAATTATCCATAACTCCCCAATACCCCTAAAACATTCCCCCCTTAAACCCCCCCACTTCTTAGCCTCCTCTTCCCTCCCCTCCCAACCCATCATCCAACCATCATCCCTCCCCTCACCCTCCAACATCACTCAGAAAGTCCAAACCGCTTCAAATCCAGAGCCTTCTCTCCCTGAAATACTAGATGTCCACTTTGAACCACCTTTTGAAACACTAGCGTCCCTTCAGGTGGAGCTCTTCTGTCTTTTGTGGCCATCCGCCCCCACCTTGCGCCACAAAGAGGCCGTCCTCGACTCCTTTCCACGGGTTGTGGGCTCACCAACAGACGGCAAGTCTTTACAGCCCACATCCTTCAAGGCCACCCAAGCCTCCGATACAGTTTTCATCTTCCTCGATTTTCCATCCACAGACACCCACACTGCAAACGGAAACATCCAGCGGTACCGCAGTCCATGCCCTCGCATGAATCTGGTGACCTCCTGAAAAGCCCGCCGCTTCTGCAACATGGCCCATGCCAAATCTTGGAACACACTAATGTTACAATTTCTCCACTCCCACGATTGCTGTTGTCGTGCTTTCGCCAAAATGCGCTCCTTGGTTGGGAAATCAGCAAAGCAGACAATAATGTCTCTTGTTGTGCCCTCTCTCACAGGACTCAAGCTCCGGTGGGCCCTCTGAATCTGCCACGTGGCTGGCTCATTCTCAGCTCCAGTCCCCATCACAAAGGTGCAAAAGTCTGCCACCACTTTAAAACAGTCTTGAAACTCCACTGTCTCAGGAACACCTTTGAAACGGAGGTTATTCCTCCTAGACCTATTCTCTAACTCTTCAAGTTGATCTTTCACCTCCTGAAGTGCCTCCGAGTTTGTAGCACAGACTCCCTGCATCTTATTCAAATCCTCACAGACCTCCTCAACTGATTCCTCCACAGCCGCCACTCTGGACCCCAGCTCTGACTTGATATCCCGCAAAGTCTCTTTCACATCATTTCGGACGCCTGCCATATCCTCCCGAAGCTCTTTAATCCACTGCATCAGCTCTCGCTTCGTTACCTCTTCATTCAGCGCTCGTTCCTGCACACTCGTGCTTTCCTCCTCCGACTCTAATAGCGCCGCCGCCATATTCCCGCTCTCCTCCGCCTCACCCTCCGCTCCCGATCGCGTCTTCTCCTGCCTGCGTGCCGAAAATCGGAACTTGTCCAGACTTTTTCTAGGTGGTGGCACCACTCTCAAGAAGCAGGTAAGCAACACCGGAGGGGCTTAAATCGGCGAATCACTTTAATTACAAACAGTCCCAAACAGAGCTGTTCACTTATGCTACCATTTTCTCGGATGACGTCACTTCCTCCATCGTCTGCAGAAATTTTTGTGGCAAGGGAAAAGACCGAGATTACCGCTGCAAACGCTACAGATACCAGTGGAGTATGGAGGTCTGGGACTTTTAAGTGTCCGGCAATTAACTGTGGCGAGTGGGATGCGCCACATCTCAGACTGGTACAGAGGCAGAGACTACTTTACAGCTACCAGCTTGGAACTGAATTTAACAGGTCGGACACACTTTAGTAGTCTGTTACACCCTGGAGGGGGAGACACTCATCCAGTGTTGAAAGCGACCTCAATAGTCCCCACAGCCAAAGCTGTGTGGTGCTGGGTGTGCAAGCTTCATAAATTTTCAGCAAAAACTACGCCTTTCCTGGCGATATGCGACAACCCAGCGTTCCCCTGATCAGAAGTAAACTCCCAACACAGACGGAAAAAGAAAAGGGCACGTTTCCCTGTAACACAGCCAGCTGCAAACTATGCCAAAACATTTCACAAGACCCCACAGTCATTCACAAAGGAAAAATATTCAGCATAAAAGACTATTTTACATGCTCATCTTCCAATGTGGTGTATATCATTCAGTGTAAAAAAATGTAACGAAGGATGCTATATTGGAGAAACAGGCCAGATGCTTAAGACAAGATTCAATCTGCACAGACATCACATGAAAATAGCCGGTGCCAGTCAAGGCCCCACCCCTGTGGGCCAACACTTTACAAGACCAGAACACTGCACCAGTGATTTCACAGTAAGAATACTGAAAGGTAATTTTAAAACAATACAGGAACGTAAGATCTTTGAAATAAGAATGATTGAATATTTTGACACCCAACAAACAGGACTTAATAAGGATCTGGGTTTTCTAACCCATTATAAACCATAAGCTGTATTTCTCTGTTTATTTCTCTGTTTATTACCCTCCTCTCACCTACCAACACCCATCCTGTTAGAATATCAATGAAATGCTTTGATGTCCCCATGCATACCCCCACCCTCCCACTCTGTCAGACTGTCAAAGTAATGCTTTGATGTTTCTCTTATATATACTATCTGCTAACACATTTGCTTATTTCCGATCTGACGAAGAAGGGCAACCTTCGAAAGCTAATCAAGAAATGTTTTAAGTTATGTCCAATAAAAAAGGTATCATCTTATTTTCTTTTCCATGTTTTAATTTTGTTTGATTTCTATTGATAACCAACTAAAAGGAAAAACAAGCACAGCCGGAAAAAACCAACAGAAAGGGAATAAAGGACACAACAGAACCAAATACCAAGAAAACAGGCAAATAATAAAAATTAACACAACCAAACCCCAAACGGAACCTTACCAACCAATCTAAATGGGATACATAAACGCCAGATCAGCAGTAAATAAAACAAAGATTATAACAGATTGGATCACCACAGACAATCTTGACATCACTGAAACCTGGATCCATGACCTTAAAGACCCCATAATCTTAGATTTGTGCCCACCAGGATACAAAATTACCCACTGGACAAGAAACGGGAAAAGAGGAGGAGGAATAGCCATAATATACAAATCCGAGTTTACCATTACAACCACAGCCGAATCCATTCTGCCACAACTTGAAATCGCCTCGGTTAGAATTCATCACCCTAACTTGCAGGATCACCTTACTGCAGTCTTGCTCTACAGACTGCCAGGCAACTGGCAAGACTCCCAAACACACCTCATGGACTTTATCTCAAACACTTGTGTCTCTAACTCAAATATCGTCATAATAGGAGATATCAATCTACACCTTGAAGATATCAACTCAACAAGTACCCAAGAATGCGAAGAGTTCCTACAACTATGGGATCTTCATAGGACAAACACGCAGCCAACTCATATCAAGGGACACACACTAGACATTATCATACACAAATTTGACCCCGTTTCAAACCTTATACTAACAGACACAAAATGGACACCCGCACCATGGTCTGACCACTATAAAGCACACATCTCCCTCCAATGGCGAACGAAAGGTTCACCAAATAAACAAGAACGGAAAACCTACACCACGAGAGGAAAAATAGACCTGGTAATATTTTGGCAACATATCTACGACAATGAATGGACAATAAAAACAGATACAATTCCTCTTAGAATGGGACGACAGATGCAGATCCATACTAGACAATATTGCTCCAACCCAAACCAGAACCTCACATAGAAAGAATTCAATACCATGGTTCAATGAAGAGTTGAAAAAACTTAACACACAAGTCAGAAGATTAGAACGAGCATGGAATAAAAAGAAAGACGACCCTACACTTAATGCCTGGAAACAACTCCAAAGAAAATACAAATATACCATAAGACAAACTAAAAGACTAAATTACAAAACCATAATTGGACCAAACTACAAGGACATACATAAACTCTTCCAACTCGTGAATAAATTATTAGATATTACACCAGTCACAACCAACAGCACAGACACCCCAGGAGCAGACAATCTCGCAAAATACTTCAACGAAAAAATCGTACAATTACGACTTAAGATACCTGTCAGTATCATCGACTATGCCAAACTCCTTGACTGTCTAGACCCAGACCCTGGCATTTACCCAGCGGACAAAACTTGGACCAATTTCGAGACATTATCAGAGGATATCATCTCCCAAATGCTTAAAAGATTTGCCAAATCTCATTGCAAACTAGACATATGCCCAAACAACCTGATGACATCTGCTCCTCAACAATTCATAACCAACATAATGAAACACCTGAACTATATGCTACAAAATGGACTCTTCCCAAAGGAGAAAGGAAATATTCTACTCACCCCTGTACCCAAAGACGCAAAGAAAAGTGCTAATGAACTAACCAACTACAGACCAGTAGCATCCATTCCCTTAATAACCAAATTAACGGAAGGGTTGGTGACCAAATAACTCACAAACTATTTAAATAAATTCTCAATACTCCACGACTCCAGTCAGGATTTCGATCTAACCAAAGTACCGAAACAGTGCTAGTCACTCTCATGACTAAGTTCAAACAAATGATTGCAACTGGAAAAAACATACTACTCCTACAATTTGACATGTCAAGCGCTTTTGACATGGTTGATCATGGAATATTACTACATATCCTTGAGTACTTCGGAATTGGAGGTAACGTTCTCAATTGGTTCAAAGGATTTCTAACCACACGATCATACCAGGTGACATCTAACTCGACGACTACAGCCACATGGATACCTGAATGCGGAGTCCCACAGGGATCCCCCCTCTCGTCGACTCTATTCAACTTAATGATGATACCCTTGACTAAATTACTATCAAATCAAAACCTCAACCCATACATATACGCAGACGACGTAACGATCTACATCCCATTCAAACAAGACCTAAAGGAAATTTCAAATGACATCAACCAAAGCCTCCATATCATGCATTCTTGGGCGGAATCATTTCGGCTGAAACTTAATGCAGAAAAAACCCAGTGCCTAATTCTCACCTCGCAACATAACAAGAAAGAATTCACCGCCATTAACACACCAAATCTAAATCTTCCAATTTCAGACACCCTAAAAATTCTTGGAGTTACCATCGATCGAAACCTAACACTTGAGAATCACGTGAAAAACATAACCAAGAAGGACTTCCGGTGACGTCATCGCCTTGATGGCAGCCTAAGCTCGCAGCTCCCGATTCACCCCGCTAATAAAGCGAACATTAGCGATTTTCTTACCTGAATTCCTCTCATTTCGCATGCTGGTGGTGTATAGTAGCTGGAGCGTTCTCCGATGTCTCAAAAACTGAAAAATATAGCGGCTAAAGGGGGAGCCCAGAGCAGCCAGCGTGTTTCCAAGATGGGAATGCGCCACGTGTCCCCGCAGAGTGAGGAGGCCTCCAATTCTGAATCGGTGCGTTCAGAGGAAGAATGTGGTGGCAAACACGAGGTGCGTTTTACTAAAATATTGAAAGATCTATGGAAAGACCTTGCCCATATGAAAGCGGACATTGTGGAACACACAGACCACTTGAGAGGAGAGCTAAAGGAGGTGGGGGCCCGTATTGACGACCTCGAAGTCTGCGTCGAGGAACGGGGCGAAGCGATGTCCCAATTACGTCAGAAGGACGAGGGATTTGAAAATCAACTGGCAGATTTGCAATATAAGGTGGACGATATGGAGAATCGGGGACTTCTGAACAACTTGCGTTTGAGGTGTTCCAGAAGCGGGGGAACAACAAGAAGATGTTAAAACAATTGTACAAGAACTGTGTAAGCAGCTGCAGTCAGAGACGCCGGATAGCCCCATACCGGAAATTGAGCGGGCTCATAGAGCTCTGGGGGCACCTCCACCAAATAAACCTAGAGATATTGTGGTGAGATTTCTGAAGTACACAGACAAGGAGCAGCTTTTTACGTTAGCAAGACAATGCAAGGATTTACCGTTTAATGATACTCCTGTGCATGTGTATCAAGACTTGTCTGCCTTTACATTACAACAGCAGAAGCTCATGAAGCCCATATTGGAAGCGTTGGGCCGACAGAATGTGAAATACCGTTGGGCTTTCCCGTTTGCCTTGTGTTTTACTATCGCTGGAAAACATCATAAGGTGCGTACATTGGAGCACGCACAGAATATCCTACAGAAGACGGGAATCATGGTGCCTGAGAGTGAGTCCTCTATGGAGTTGACTGCAGCCCAGGATAAAGTACATCAGTGGCAACAAGTCTTTAATAAAGCAAAGAAGCCGCGGTTGAACACTTCTAACTGACTTTTGGGATTGCAGAAACTGATGTGTTTAGCAACTACTAGGACACAGAGTTAGGTATGAGTGTTGCGTGAGGATACACGGAAGATATGTGTGCTTGATTTAAGGAAGGGGTCGGGGTTGTTTGCTGTTGGGTGCTATAGGGTAGGGTAAGATGTTTACATCTGGGGGTCTTGTGGGGGGTGGGGGGAAGGATCCCTCTGTCACTTACGCAAAGAATGCTAGATTGGTAGTGGGGAGGGGGAGGGGGGGTTGGGATGTTAGAGTTTCTCCCAGGGATGAATGTTCTGTACGAGAGAGCTTTATGTGGATGTATGATTGCCATTAGTAAATGACTTCCCAAATGAGGATTGTAACCTTTAATGTGAAAGGACTTAATGTGCCAAGAAAGAGACAATTGATCTGGCAAGAAATACTCAGACTGAAACTCCAGGTTGTGATGCTACAAGAGACGCATTTGAAGCGGGACCATGAGAAACTGTTTCGACATGCTTCCTATTCCAAGAGATTGTTTGCTTCTGATACTTCAAATAAGAAACAGCGAGGAGTTGCGCTGCTTTTCCATTCAGACTTCCCACTACAAGTACAACAGGTGAAGAGAGACCCGAAGGGCCGCTATGTGCTGGTTAGAGGATTTGTGGAGGATAAGGAGATAACTTGGGGGGGGGGGGGTGTATGCTCCTAACTCGGGGCAATCCTCCTTTTTTATGTCATTACAAAAACAAATAAATTTATTAGCTGGGGGCCAGTTTATCCTGGGAGGTGATTTTAACACTACCATGAACCCTGTTGTGGATAAATCCGGTCTGGTATCTAAGGGGGGATACAATTCTCGCTAAAGCGTTGAACAGGGTTACTGGTGAATTGGGTTTGTTTGATTCCTGGAGGGATTGCCATACTACAGAGAGAGATTACACCTTCTATTCCTCTGTGCATGATATCTATACTCGTATTGATTATCTTTTTGTGGATAAGACTCTGGGGGGAGTGATTCAGGACACCAAGATTAGTAATATAACAGTATCTGATCATGCCCTCTGCTGGGTGGATATTCAGTGGCCCACGGAGAGCTCTACTGGGGGTAGATGGACTTTTAATAATACTTTGTTAACACAAAAGGGGTTCGGTACGGAGTATATTGAGGTGCTTAAAGAATACCTGCATTTTAATGTAGATTCGGGGCCATCTATAGCCCTTAAAGCAGTTTCACGAGGCCATTTTATGAGGGTGGCGGGGAGGCTAAAAAGAGAGAGGGAAAAAGAAAAGCAATATTGGAGGGGTCAGATCAGAGAGTTGGAACTTAAGCATAAGCATACTGGTTCCCATAGGACGTATAAATCTTTACAGATGGCTAGATTACAGTTAGACACCCTGCTTTCTAGGGACCTTGGGTTTCTTAATGATAAGTTGCGACTCCATGGATATACCACCCGCAATAAGATTGGGAGACAATTAGCATTTAAACTACGCAAGCTGTGAGTAGAGAGAAC
The DNA here is from genome assembly GCF_901765095.1 of Microcaecilia unicolor. Taxonomy (NCBI): domain Eukaryota; kingdom Metazoa; phylum Chordata; class Amphibia; order Gymnophiona; family Siphonopidae; genus Microcaecilia; species Microcaecilia unicolor. The sequence continues at coordinate 118,750,188 of NC_044038.1, forward strand.
AATTTTTCGAGTTAAAGGGCCTAGAGGTGAGATTAGGAAAACATCTAAAGATATTAGAGAACAATTTTGTAAGTTCTATGCTGACCTTTACACTAGAGATTCAGCGATACAGATGGATGACATTCGGTCATATTTAGATACCTTAGAGTTACCAGTCATGGCCTTGGAACACAGGGCCCAATTGGAGGCTCCAATTGAGGTGAAGGAAGTGATCCAAGCCATTAAAACCTTGAAATCTGGAAAGTCGCCAGGTGTGGATGGCTATACTGGCGAATTTTATAAAGCATTTGCATCTCAATTAGCACCAGTGCTTGCTGAAGTATTTAATTTTATTCGTGAGGGGGGTTCCCTTCCATCTACAATGGCACAGGCTTGGATAGCTGTTGTTCCATAACCTAATAAAGATGTGACCGAATGCGCATCATACCGACCTATATCTGTATTGAATGTAGATGTGAGAATAATGGCTAAGGTTTTGGCCGTTAGGCTCAATGTGGTTTTACAGACTCTCATTCACCCAGATCAAGTGGGTTTTGTTCTGAATACGCAGGCCTTGGATAACATCAGGCGTACTCTTGACATTATGTATGTAGCGAAACAACGAAGGACTCCCTATTGCTTGTTAAGTATTGATGCAGAGAAAGCATTCGATCGTGTTCATTGGCAGTTTCTTTATCAGGTCTTAGAGAGATATGGATTTGGGTCCAAGTTTCAGAGCTGGATTCGTGCATTATACGCGTCTCCCAGGGCATGCGTCCGGATCAATGGACAGGTTTCCCCCTTTTTTGACCTTCAACGGGGTACCCGGCAGGAATGTCCCCTGTCGCCTCTTCTTTTTGCCCTTGTAATGGAACCTTTGGCCGTTACTATTAGAGACAACCTCAGGATACGGGGGATTGTGGTTGGCCAATTGGAATCTAAAATTGCACTTTTCGCAGATGATATTCTCCTGACCCTTTCCTCCCCCATGGAATCAATGTCGGAGGTCTTTCAGGAGATAGAGCATTACGGTCAGGTGTCAGGGTTTAAAATTAATGTTACTAAGATGGAGGCCATGGCAATGGGGTTGACTGCAGAAGAGTATGGTAGATGTAAACAACTAGCTTGGGTGACGGAGAGTATGAACTACTTAGGGATCCGCCTTACGAAGAGCTTTGAACGTCTGAGTGATGCTAACTATGTCCCATTGTTGAATAGGATTAGGATTGACCTGGACCATTGGGAACACCTGTCCCTATCGTGGTTTGGTCGCATAGCCACTATTAAAATGAATATTCTCCCTCGCTTACTTTATCTTTTTCAAGCTCTACCCATACCAATTAAGGGACAATTACTCCAGTTGATGCAGAATCGCCTACATAAATTTATTTGGCAGGGAGGCAAACCTAGACTTCCCCGTGCTATTATGTATAGGGCACGTAGGACAAAGGGGGGGACTGGGTGTTCCTAAATTGGATCTTTACCATCTGGCTGCACAAGCCAAAGCTGCTGTAGAGTGGTTCCAGGAGCCATTGCATAAGTTATGGGTACAGATGAAACAAAGCTTGGTTAGAAGCCCCTTGAAACTGGGACACTTGATTTAGCTGGCCCCTGGGCAACGCTATCTGGGATCTACTCTGCCTCCTATTATTCAGTACACATTTACATGCTGGGATAAATTGGAACGTAAAAAGGATTTTTATAATTCTCAATTGTCCCCTATAGCATATCACTCAGCCTTTCCGCCAGGATGTGTTCCCTCTGCCTTTACTAGATGGAGGCGACAAGGGTTAGATTTATGGGGGCAATTAGTGGAGGGTACTGGATTTGTTCCGTTTGCTGACCTGGCGGATACTTACAGATTGCCCCACAGGGATCAATATGCCTATAACCAACTTTTGCATTTCCTACAATCTCCTGGTATCAGGGAGAAATTGTTTGCGGAAGTGACCTTTTTAGAAGAAATTTGTGTTCGGCATGAAGGCTCTAGGGGGTTGATAACTTTGTTGTATGGATACTTGAGAGATTCCCTGCCTGAGGCCAGTCATTACCGTACCAGATGGGAAAAGGAATTAGGTGTGTGCTATGAGGAAGCCGAACGGGCAGAAAATGGAGAGAGCAACCGTTAATTGTTCCCCAGCAGTTAATATTCAAGAGAATAGTACTAAAGTTTTATATCGTTGGTACCTCACACCATCCCGTTTGAGTCACATGTTTCGGGGGTTTCGTCCCTTTGTTGGCGAAACTGTGGCCAAAGGGGCACCCATGGTCATATTTGGTGGTCATGCCGGAAGGTGCAGGCTTACTGGAAGGCGATTCAGTGGAGGGTGCAGGTGTGGGTGGCCTACCCTATTCCTTGGGATCCACCTGTATTTCTGTTTAACAAACATGTTCCTGGGGTGCTGGGAGGGAAACAGATCTTGGTTAAACATTGCTTTAGTGCAGGTCGGTTGGTGATTGCTCGATCATGGAAGCAACCTGGGTGTCCTTCAGTGAGTAAGTGGAAGGCTCTTCTTGAGTATATTGCTGAGAGAGAGTGACTGTGGGCTAAAGAGAAGAACACTTTGGCTAAATGGAAACAGGTATGGGCAGTTATGGGTATTTCTTAGGTTATTTTCGATATGAGGACTGGCAGGGTATAAAGGTGGGGAGGTCCCTGGGAGGAAGAGTTGGGGGGGGGGGGTAGGGATTAGGGAATTTTATTTTGGCTGAGGTTTTGGTGTTGATAATTTTGTTATAAAATGTTAAAATGTAACTGGGAATGGCTTTGTATTAAGAAGGTGTTCTGTGACAGCAGAGACCTTCGGAGAATTGACTTTGTCTACTGGAAATGATTGGCTGTGTTTATGTTATACTGTATATGTGATAAAGTCTTTCAATAAAGCTCCTGGTTAAAAATTAAAAAAAAAAAAAAAAACATAACCAAGAAGATGTTCCACTCAATGTGGAAACTAAAAAGAGTAAGACCTTTCTTCCCAAGAAATGTTTTTCGCAACCTAGTACAATCAATGGTGCTCAGTCATCTAGATTACTGCAACGCACTCTACGCCGGCTGTAAAGAGCAAATAATCAAGAGACTTCAGACAGCCCAGAACACTGCAGCTAGACTCATATTCGGCAAAACAAAATATGAAAGTGCTAAGCCCCTACGAGAGAAACTACACTGGCTCCCACTGAAAGAACGCATCACGTTCAAAATATGCTCACTAGTTCACAAAATCATCCATGGTGATGCACCAGCCTACATGTCAGACCTGATAGACCTACCACACAGAAATGCCAAAAGATCATCCCGAACATTCCTTGATTTGCATTTCCTGAACTGTAAAGGTCTAAAATACAAACTAATGCATGCGACAAACTTTACCTACCTGAGCACACAGTTATGGAACGCACTACCGCGCAACTTAAAAACGATCTACGAAATAACGAACTTCCGCAAACTACTGAAGACCCATCTCTTTAGCAAAGCATACCACAAAGATCAACCAATATGAATATACATAAATCCCCCACATATATTTAGAACTGTATTTTAATATCCGCTTGTTATCCTATTATTATGTTTTATCATTATGTTGTACAAGATCTTTCTGTACCACTAAATGTCTTTTTAATATATTTCCACTACTCATGATGTATTGTAAGCCACATTGAGCCTGCAAAAAGGTGGGAAAATGTGGGATACAAATGCAATAAATAAATAACATTGGCCATTTGGAAATATACAACAAGAGACATACTCTAATTTTCCTGAGTTTAAGGGGAAGGGGGGAATGGGAAGCAAGGAAGGGGGAAGGGGATAGTTGCAACATAGTAAAAGAAAAGTACAGATTGTTGGTTAATATGCAGTTTGTTTTTGATGTGCTAATAAAGATGATCCTATATAATAATTTGCACCATGAACATTCCATGAAGCTGCCTGGACCCGTGCCTCCATTCTGATTGGCTGTGCCTGGGACTGAAGCCTCGGATGATGTCATCCAAAGAGCCCAAGCAACAGCAGCATTCTAACAGAGAAAAAAAAAGTAACACCCTGTCAAAAAACCTCCCGTCTCACACATACACACACAATCTCTCTCTATGACACACAACACACACAGTTCACCCCCCCACACATACACACAACACACACAGTTCCCCCACCACACACACAATTACTGACTCACACACACACACACTCATGCAACATCTAAAACCTCCCCCCTCTGTCATTCTGACAGAGAAAAAAAATGTAACACCCTGTCAGAAAACCTCCCCTGTCTCACACATACACACACGATCTCTCTCTGTGACACACAACACACACAGTTCACCCCACACACAACACACACAGTTCACCCCACACACATACACACAACACACACAGTTCCCCCCACACGCACACTCATGCAACATCTAAAACCTCCCCCCCCTGTCATTCTGACAGAAAAAAAAATGTAACACCCTGTCAGAAAACCTCCCCTGTCTCACACATACACACACGATCTCTCTCTGTGACACACAACACACACACTTCACCCCCCCCCCCCCACATACAACACACACAGTTCCCCCACACACACACACATCTAAAACCTCCCCCCCTCTGTCATTCTGACAGAGAAAAAAAATGTAACACCCTGTCAGAAAACCTCCCCTGTCTCACACATACACACACGAGCTCTCTCTGTGACACACAACACACACAGTTCACCCACACACACAAACACACAATTACTGACTCACACACACACACACATGCAACATCTAAAACCTCCCCCCCCCCCCCTCTATCATTCTGACAGAGAAAAAAAATGTAACCCCCACCTCTGGCACTGTCAGACACACACACACAATAACTCTCTCACATACACAATCACTGTCTGTCTCATAGACACACACACACTGACCCCTCCATGGAGAATACAACACAGATGATTAACACTTCGGAACCCCAATACAAGCCCAACACCGACACACACCACACCCATCACCCCACCCCCATCTCTCATTCTGACAGAGAAAAAAAACTGTACCACCCTCTCATAAACCCTCCCCTGTCTCACTTACACATAAACACACGATCTCTCTCTGTGACACACAACACACAGTTCCCCAGCCCACCCCCACAAGGTAACTGTCACACACACATTCATGCACCATCGCAGTTCAAACCCACCCCCACCACTGTCACTGTCAGAAACACACAAACACACACAATCTATCACATACACAGTTACAGTCTGAATCATATACACACACACTGGAAAAGCCAAGAACTACACAAACAACTACCCCTCCTCTGTCAATAGAACAATGATGTACAACACTTAAAAACTCCACTCAAACACAAAATATCAATTAAAAAACAACATATATTAAAACAGTTCAGGTCAAAACAAACACAAATAGATAAAACCCTTGCTAACGCCTGTTTCATTTGATTGAGAAACAGGCCTTTCTTGCTAGTTTAAACATAAAATACCTATGTACATCACAATTCGACCCAAATTTTACTCCTGGGAATCTCTACATGTAGAGTGTTGCACAAAAGTACGTAAAATCTTGTGGTGCACCTATTTCTACACATTTATAGATGGATTCAGTTTTTATAACGGCCATTTTCCACATGTAAAACGTTTACATGTGGAAAATGCTTTATAAAATTACACTTATAATGCTGTAATTCTCTAAGTCCCCTCTCCAGAAATTGACAGTACTATGGATCTATTACTCTCTTCATCAATTTGAAGCAGTAGCATTTTTCCCTCTAACTGGCACTTTTTAGTGAAGTGGAAAAGTGATGCCATCCCACTGCAGTAATGTAGAACAAAGACTTTCTCCCCTTTGTACTTCCTAGTTATATGAAGCAATGATACTGCACACTTTCCATCGTTCTTCTCTCCTACTTGCTCTTTATTGTAACTTTGTCGCCTCAGTCCTGCTTGTCCATTTAGATGGACTTTAATTTCTAAATTACAACAACACATAAGGGAAAGATTCCTCGTCTAAAACAATACCTACAGTGATATGAAACAGTAATTTGGAAAAACTCAAATGCTTTATTCATAGTTAAATGAAATATTTTACTCAGTAACAACTTTAAGAAGAAGATTTGCAAAAGAATAGAGTGTTTACCTTTCATCATAGCCCAGAAAAAAATCCAAAGAAGGTAGGACTTTGTGACACACTCCATATTGTGATAGCCTGCTCTGAAACAGTTCCACTGTCACTTCTACCACAGACTTCAGCACAGGGTGGTTATATGATTCTGAACACACAATACCACATATGAAAGCATATAGTGAGGTGTTGACATACAATAAGGAAGGAATGTACAGTCTTGAATTCAGGATCCAGCAGTTTCCTGTTTAAGAATAAAGAGGAAATGACCAGCTCCCAGGGGAAGAGCAGCATGGACATTCACATTATACTTCCAGAGGATATGAGATATGGGCACATCTATAATTCTTCTTTCTAGCATCAGTCTTTCACATTAAAGTGTTCAAACAGTAGTACAACTTGTAACTTTTAATGCTTCTGATTGCTTCACATCCCAGAAGTCAACCTTACAGGAGATATCACCAAATACCGTAACAAGAACTAAAAGTGCATAGAGTAAACAAGATTTGCCAACTAATTTTCCCAAACATTGGAAGGGTCACTTTCGAAAACATTTCCTGCCTGATAGGTGGGTTAAAGTATTCACTTAAGGCTTGCATAGGGATAATTTTTATAAAGGAAAGGTGCAAAGTATACATATAAAAATGAAATATGCATGCAGATGTGAAGAAGTTTGCATTCAGTGATATTTTATAAAGAAGGTAATATGAACGTGAATAGGACAAGTTGCACAGAAGTACATTTAAAATGCTTTTGTATACCAATTTACTGGTTAAAAGTTGTCCAAAGTGGTTTACCAATTAAAAACAAATACATCAAAAACTTAAATAAAAAAATATTTATCTTTAAACAATTTTTATTGAACACAAAACATACAACAGTATGATAACATGACCATGATAACAGAAACAGTTGAAATAATTTTCTTTAGTATCCCTACAGAAAAACACATCACATCGAAACCCCTTTAAACTCCTCCCCCACCAGTCCCACACATAAACTGAGAAAACACTGCCAATTTGACGCTACATAAACTGTCAACCCCCCCCCCCCCCCTCCAGTCCACATATAAAGGGTAGCCAAACTATGAGGACAACAAAGTGGCAGATTCCATACTGACTTAATCCCATACCCCTTCCTCTCCCCTCATCTATTACTTCTATGTAAACCATCCTCATTATGTAGGAGGTTTGGAGGGGCATTTTCAATATGATCTCTAAATATGATTTTAGATGTTTTGCAAAAAAACATCCAAAAATCCTGTAGCAAACACGGCCATTTTCAAACCAGAAAACCTTCCAACTTTTTGCTTTGAAAATGACCATTTGCTAGACGTTTTTGTGCTCAGTGCGTCTATCTTTTAGGACCATGTCTCTTTAGCTGGAGAAAAGACAGCTGAGGAGAGATATGATAGAGGTCTACAAAATAATGAGTGGAGTGGAAAGGGTAGACGTGAAGTGTCTGTTTACTCTTTCCAAAAATACTAGGACTAGGGGGCATGTGATGAAGCTAAAAAGTAGTACATTTAAAACGAATCTGAGAAAATCTTTCTTCACTCAACGTGTAATTAAACTCTGGAATTCGTTGCCAGAGAATGTGTTAAAGGCGGTTAGCTTAACAGGGTTTTAAAAAAGTTTGGATGGATTGGAGAACGGTGGAGGTGGTCCCTCTTCACAAAAGTGGCGATAGGGAAGAAGCTGGAAACTACAGGCCAGTAAGCCTCACTTCGATTATTGGAAAAGTAATGGAAGCGATGCTGAAGGAAAGGATAGTGAATTTCCTGGAAGAAAATGAGTTGCAAGATCCGAGACAACATGGTTTTACCAAAGGGAAATCGTGCCAAACGAATCTCATTGAATTCTTTGATTGGGTGACTGGAGAATTGAACCGTGGACGTGCTATAGACGTAATCTACTTAGATTTCAGCAAGACTTTTGACACGGTTCCCCACAGGAGGCTCTTAAATAAACTGGATGGGCTGAAGATAGGACCCAAAGTGGTGAACTGGATTAGGAACTGGTTGACGGACAGGCGTCAGAGGGTGGTGGTGAATGGAGTTCGCTCGGAGGAGGGAAAGGTGAGTAGTGGAGTGCCTCAGGGATCGGTGCTGGGGCCGATTCTGTTCAATTTATTTGTGAGTGACATTGCCGAAGGGTTAGAAGGTAAAGTTTGCCTATTTGCGGATGATACTAAGATTTGTAACACAGTGGACACCCCGGAGGGAGTGGAAAACATGAAAAAGGATCTGAAAAAGCTAGAAGAATGGTCTAAGGTTTGGCAATTAAAATTCAATGCGAAGAAATGCAAAGTGATGCACTTAGGGAGTAGAAATCCAAGAGAGGCATATGTGTTAGGCGGTGAGAGTCTGCTAGGTACGGATGGGGAGAGGGATCTTGGGGTGATAGTATCTGAGGATCTGAAGGCGATGAAACAGTGTGACAAGGCGGTGGCCGTAGCTAGAAGGTTACTAGGCTGTACAGAGAGAGGTGTGACCAGCAGAAGAAAAGAGTTGTTGATGCCCCTGTACAAGTCGTTGGTGAGGCCCCACCTGGAGTATTGTGTTCAGTTTTGGAGGCCGTATCTTGCTAAGGATGTAAAAAGAATTGAAGCGGTGCAAAGAAAAGCTACGAGGATGGTATGGGATTTGCGTTACAAGACGTATGAGGAGAGACTTGCGGACCTGAACATGTATACCCAGGAGGAAAGAAGAAACAGGGGTGATATGATACAGATGTTCAAATATTTGAAAGGTATTAATCCGCAAACAAACCTTTTCCGGAGATGGGAAGGCGGTAGAACGAGAGGGCATGAAATGAGATTGAAGGGGGGCAGACTCAAGAAGAATGTCAGGAAGTATTTTTTCACGGAGAGGGTGGTGGATGCTTGGAATGCCCTCCCGCGGGAGGTGGTGGAGATGAAAACGGTAATGGAATTCAAACATGCGTGGGATAAACATAAAGGAATCCTGTGGTTATTGTCTGTATCTGTGTGTTTGGTCTGGTGAACTTTCGTTGGTGTCTGTGTGGCGCTGTGTGTGTGGCCCGAGACCAGTCCCTTCTGGGACTTCTCTCTGTTCTTTTCCTTTCCCTTGTGTGTGATTGGGTTCCAGTTCAGCCTTGTGGCCTGTACGCTTAGACTCTGTACATGTGGGTTCCAGTTCAGCCTTGCGGCCCATATGAGTGGTCTATTTCCCTTTCTGGTGGTGTTCGCTGGTCTCCCTGAGTGTGCTGGGCTTCGTAGCCCGTTGTTACTGTATAGCGTGAGCTTGGTCTGCCCTAGGCCTCGGCCTATGTCTGTCCTAGGACTCAGCCTAGGCCCAAGGGCTCATGATCAACCTAGCACCATGCTGGGGTCCTGCATAGGGTTACCATATGGCTCCATAAAAAGGAGGACGGATTGAGCCAGCCGGGTTTTACTTCCATTGCTTTCAATGGAAGTAATTGAGCAAGCCGGTTTTACTTCCATTGCTTTCACAATGGAAGTAAAACCCGGCTGGCTCAATCCGTCCTCCTTTTTATGGAGCCATATGGTAACCCTAGCTGCAGTCCATTCAATTCTAGAAACCTCACAGTCCTCTGCTTTAGAAACGTTTCCATTACTTTACTCACAACTGAGGTCAGACTAACAGGCCTGTAATTCCCAACCTCCTCCTTACTTCCACTCTTGTGCAGAGGGATCACATCTGCCCTTCTCCTCCAGTCCTCTGGGACCACTCCAGACTCTAAGGAAGCATTGAAAAGGTCAGACAACAGAGCTGCCAGAACTTCTCTGAGTTCTTTGAGTACCCTTGGATCCCATCAGGCCCCATCCCTTTGTCTGTTTCTAGTTTAGCTAGCTTCTCCTGAACACCGTTCCCTGTGAATTGGTCCTGGTCTATCACACATCCATTCTTATTAGCATTTGTTTTCTGCTGTCCTACCCCCGGATTTCATCTGTGAACACGGAACAGAAATAATTGTTAAGCAGTTCAACTTTATCCTCATCAACTTCTACGTATTCCTCCCCTTCACCCTTGAGCTTCACAATGTTATTTTGGCACTTCCTCCTATCACCTACATATCTAAAAAATGTCTTGTCCCCCAATTTTACCGTATTGGCTATCTTTTCTTCCATTTGCTTTCATGACAGCTTTAGCTTTTCTAGGTATTTTTGCCCCTCTTGTAATTTATGAGGGCTAAACCTTTCCCCCTTACCTTTTCAGCTACTGCTTCTTTTCCTATTACTTTTATTGACTTTTCTAACAGAAAGGTTTGTCGCTTTTAAAACATCCTTTTTCAGTTTTGCCCACTTCTGTTTCCTTCAATTGTTCCTATCCAACTAACTCTTCCTTGAGATATTCTCCCATCTTGACAAAGTTAGTTCTATTGAAGTCTAGAACCTTCAACCTTGAATAAGCCCTCTCCTCCTGTGTCTTAATATTGAACCACATCATTCTGTGATCACTAGATGCCAAATGCCCATCATAAGATCAGAAACACTCGCCCAGTTTGTATGCACCAGTTCCAGAACAGCTGCATCCTGCATGGGTTCCAATACCAACTGCTGGAATGATTTTTCTTGTCAAGCATCCAAGATCCCCTTGCTTCTAGTTGACCCCACATCAGGTATGCCTCAATCAATGTCCGGCATATTAAAATCACCTATTAACATAGAAAACTGTACGCAGTTAATAGAAACAGAACAATGTAGGCAGATAAAGACTATACGGCCTATCTAGTCTGCCCATCCATACCATCTGTTCTCTCTATCACTCCTTTAGAGATCCTATGTACTTGTCCCAAGTTATCTTGAATTCAGATGCTGATTTCATCTTCACCACTTCCACTGGGAGGCCATTCCACAAATTCACCACCCTTTCCATGAAGAATTATTTATTCAGGTTACTTCTGAGTCTGTCCCCTTTCACCTTCATCCTATGTTCCCTGGTTCCAGAGTTTCCTTTCAATTGAAAGAGACTTGTCTCGTGTGTATTTAGGCCGTGTAGGTATTTAAATATTTCTATCATATCTACCCTTTCCCACTTTCTTCCAAAGAATACATATTGAGATCTTTAAATCTGTCCCAATACGCTTTATGACAAAGACCACTGACCATTTTAATAGTCGCTCTCTTGTTTATATCTTTTTGAAGGTACGGTCTCCAGAATTGTACACAATATTCTAAATAAGGTCTCATTGGAGTCTTATTGAGAGGCATCATTACCTCCTTTTTCCTACTGGCCATTCGTCTCCCTCTGCACCCATGCATCCTTATAGCTTTCTCCTGTTTTCTACCTGTTTGACCACCTTAAGATCATCACATATGATCACATCCAAGTCCCACTCCTCTCGTGCACAAAAATTCTTCACCCCCCTAAACTGTACCATTCCCTCGGGTTTTTGCAGCCCAAATGCATTTTTTTACAGTAAATCTAAGCTGCGAAATTCACCTTTCATAGCTATCTTGTGTTTATTTTTCTTAGGTCTGCCTTCTCTATCTGGGCAGCGGAAGCCATGGCCCTTCTAATAGCCTGGAAGGAACTGCATAGCCCCTCTAGATACCTAATTACCCCAACCCTGTATCTGCTCATGGCAGGTCTGCACAGACTAGGCTGTAGCTAGGTCTGTAATTAGAAAGGAACCCAGTATTCAGTAGATATAATAAGATAGTTTATTACAACCTTACCAATAGCAGTACAAGCAAATCAGACAGTCACATGGTGGAACAGCATTACATGGCACGTCCTCTCTCTCTCTAGCCTTCTGGAGTCTTCCTTCTCTGTTCTTCTTCTGATCTAATACCCCTCAGATTGCTGCTTATATACAATTTTGGCCCTATTCATTTCAATGGACCCCAGTCTCTCTCACCAGGGCTCTTGGTTCTTATCAGTTGATCAGAATGACTTCACATGTTCCCAAACCCTCCTCTAGTCCCCCCTTTGGATGTTCTCACCCGGGGTGCAGCTGACCCAGTACTATCTCTACATAACCATAGCAACTCTTGCTCATGATGTCTTGCAGGTGCCAGTCTCAGGATTGTTTATAGAGTAGATTGCCCCCACCCTTGCCAGCTCTCAATTACCTCATCTCAGTACTTGCCACAGTAAAGTGTAACTGTGTCAAAGGTGTTCTCTGATTTTTACAAGCTAGCTCTCTTTTGTATCAGAGATGATTTTGATTTTAAGAAGCATAGCTCTTATTATGAGCCATTGGCCTGTATTTCACTGTGAGCAAGGGCTAGCAAGGCTAACATATTTCTTCACTTGTGAATGTGTTCCATTAAATCTCTGCCCATTTCTTCTGACTGTGAAAGAGTCTTTTATATCACAGCAATGTAGATACATTTTCCATTCAAGCGGAGTGCAGACACACAAAATTCAAAGTACTGGATTTCAGATATACTGATTTTGATAAAATGGGGAAATACCTGAGAACAAGCTGATGGCATGGGTAGGCTTAGGTGAAGTGGAAGCGCAGTGGTTCAAGATTAAAGCTGCTATAAATATGGCAACTGATCTTTACACAAGGAAAGTAAACAAAACAAGAGAAACAGGAAGCCTATATAATTCTCCAAACATGTGACTGAAAAAATAAGAGCAAAAGAGGCTTCATTCAAGAAGTGCAGAAGAACGCAAAAAGGGGTTCATGGAAAAAGATTACTGGATTAAACTCAAAGAAGCAAAGAGGGAAATACCATTAGTAAAAATGCAGGCAGAAGATAAAATGGGTAAAGATGTAAAGAGAGGTAACAAGACCTTTTTCAGATATATTTGGGAAAGGTGAAAAGATAGGAATGGAATTGTAAGACTGAATGATGCTGAGAATAGTTATGTGCAGAGTGATGAGGATAAAGCAAATGTGCTAAACAAATACTTCTCTTCGGTGTTCACTGAAGAAAGGACTGTGGTCGGCTGCCGAAGGAAGTTCTGGGAATGGAATGGATATTGCGCTGTTCACGGAAGAAAGCATTAATAAATAGCTTGAGAACCTGAAAGTGGTCAAAGCCATGGGGCTAGATGGGATACATCCCAAGATACTGAGGGAGCTCAGAAGTCCTGGTGGGACCTCAAGGATTTATTTATTATTGGTACAGAATAAAGGTTTCCAACAGTGGCCAATCCAGGTCACAAATACCTGACAAGATCCCAAAAGAAGTCCAAAACATTTTATTCTGCTTATCCCAGAAATAGTAGATTTTCCCCAAGTCCATTTAATATAGGTCTATGGACTTTTCCTTTAGGAAGCTGTCCAAACCTTTTTTAAACTCTGCTAAGCTAACCGCCTTTACCACATTCTCTGGCAACAAATTCCAGAGTTTAATTACACGTTGAGTGAAGAAACATTTTCTCTGATTCATTTTAAATTTACTACTTTGTAACTTCATCACATGCCCCCTAGTCCCAGTATTTATGGAAAGCATAAACAAATGCTTCACGTCTACCCGTTGAACTCCACTCATTATTTTATAGACCTCTATCATATCTCCCCTCAGCCGCCTTTTCTCCAAGCTGAAGAGCCCTAGCTGCTTTAGCCTTTCCTCATGGGAAGTCGTCCCATCCCCTTTATCATTTTCGTCACCCTTTTCTGCACCTTTTCTAATTCCACTATATCTTTTTTGAGATGCAGCGACCAGAATTGAACACAATATTCGAGGTGCGGTCGCACCATGGAGCAATACAAAGGCATTATAATATCCTCATTTTTGTTTTTCATTCCTTTCCTAATAATACCTAACATTCTATTTGCTTTCTTAGTCACAGCAGCACACTGAGCAGAAGGTTTCAATGTATCATCAACGATGACACCTAGATCCCTTTCTTGGTCGGTGACTCCTAACGTGGAACTTTGCATGACATAACTATAATTCGGCTTTCTTTTTTCCACATGCATCAATTTGCACTTGCTCACATTAAATGTCATCTGCCATTTAGACGCCCAGTCTCCTAGTCTCATAAGGTCCTCTTGTAATTTTTCACAATTCTCCCACGATTTAACGACTTTGAATAACTTTGTGTCATCAGCAAATTTAATTACCTCACTAGTTACTCCCATCTCTAGGTATTTTATAAATATGTTACAAAGCAGTGGTCCCAGCGAAGAGCCCTGCGAAACCCCACTAACTACCCTTCTCCATTGAGAATACTGACCATTTAACCCTACTCTCTGTTTTCTATCTTTAACCAGTTTTTAATCCACAATAGAACACTACCTCCTATCCCATGACTCTCCAATTTCCTCTGGAGTCTTTAATCAGGTACTTTGTCATATGCTTTCTGAAAATCCAGATACACAATATCAACCGGCTCACCTTTATCCACGTTTGTTCACCCCTTCAAAGAAATGTAGTAGATTGGTGAGGCAAGATTTTCCTTCACTAAATCCATGTTGACTTTTGAATATGCTCTGTAATTTTGTTTTTAATAATAGCCTCTACATTTTCCCCGGCACCGACGTCAGACTCACCAGTCTATAATTTCCCGGATCTCCCCTGGAACCTTTTTTAAAAATCGGCATTACATTGGCCACCCTCCAATCTTCCGGTGCCACGCCCGATTTTAAGGATAAATTGCATATCACTAACAGAAGCTCCGCAAGCTCATTTTTCAGTTCTATCAGTACTCCAGGATGTATACCATCCGGCCCAGGAGATTTGCTAGCCCCATTACATCCTCCAGGTTTACTGTGAATTCAGTAAGTTTCTCTGACTCGTCCGCTTGAAATACCATTTCCGACACCGGTATCCCACCCAAATCTTCCTCGGTGAAGACTGAAGCAAAGAATTCATTCAATCTCTCCGCTACGTCTTTGTCATCCTTGATCGCCCCTTTTACTCCTCGGTCGTCCAGTGGCCCAATCGATTCTCTTGCCAGCTTCCTGTTTTTAATATACCGAAAAAAAATTTACTATGTTTTTTTGCCTCTAATGCTATCTTTTTTCGTAATCCCTCTTGGCCTTCTTTATCTGTGCCTTGCATTTGTTTTGACAATCCTTATGTTGCGTCTTGTTATTTTCAGACAGTTCCTTCTTCCATTTTCTGAAGGCGTTTCTTTTAGCCCTAATAGCTTCCTTCACCTCACTTTTCAACCACGCCGGCTGTCTTTTGGACTTCCGTCTTTCTTTTGTAATTCACGGAATATGTTTGGCCTGGGCCTCTAGGATGGTACTTTTGAACAGCATCCATGCCTGTTGTACAGTTTTTACCCTCTCAGTTGCCCCTCTAAGTTTTTTTTTTACCGTTCTTCTCATTCTATCATAGTCTCCTTTTTTAAAGTTATGGTACTGGGGCCGCTTGATAACAGTGATCATAATATGATCAGTTCTTATATCAACCTTGAAGTAACTATACATAGGAAGACAAATACATTAGCATTTATGTATAGTTACTTCAAGGTTGATATAAGAACTGATCATATTATGATCACTGTTATCAAGCGGCCCCAGTACCATAACGTCCCTCACTAGATCATGCGCTCCACTAAGGACCAAGTCTAGAAATTTTCCTTCTCTCATTGGCTCCTGCACCAGCTGCTCCATAAAGTTGTCCTTGATTTCATCAAGGAATTGTACCTCTCTAGCGTGTCCCGATGTTACATTTACCCAGTCTATATTTGGGTAATTGAAGTCACCCATTATTATCGCATTGCCCATTTTGTTTGCGTCTCTGATTTCTTTTATCATTTCTGTGTCTACCTGCTCATCATGGCGAGGCGGACAGTAGTACACTCCTATCACCGTCCTTTTCCCTTTTATACATGGAATTTCAACCCACAATGATTCAAAGGTGTGATTTGTGTCCTGCTGAATTTGTAATCTATCTGAGTCAAGGCTCTCGTTAATATACAATGCTACCCCTCCACCAGTCCGGTCCACCCTATCACTACGATATACTTTGTACCCCGGTATGACAGTGTCCCACTGGTTATCCTCCTTCCACCAGGTCTCAGTAATGCCTATTATGTCCAATTTTTCATTTAGTGCAATATATTCCAACTCTCCCATCTTATTTCTTAGACTCCTAGCATTTGCATATAGACATTTTAGAGTATGTTTGTTGTTCCTATGTGCATGATGCTTAGTGCTTGACACTATTGATTTGCCATCTTTTGTCTGATCTTTGGTTGTATTTAAAGGCACCTGGCCTACCACGGTCTCTTGTGTAACCTCACTATCCAGAAACCCTATCTTCCCTGTTTGTGAGGTATCCTTGCCAGATACCTTACCCCGAACCATGCGCTGTTGTGTGACTGTGGGCCTTTCCCCCATATCTAGTTTAAAAGCTGCTCTACCTCTTTTTTGAAAGCCGACGTCAGCAGCCTGGTCCCACCTTGGTTAAGATGGAGCCCATCATTTCGGAATAGGCTCCCTCTTCCCCGGAATGTTGCCCAAGAACCAAGCAACAGATACAGCAGGTAAAGGGTTAATAGGGAAATCCAAACAAAGGAAGTAAGCTCTTACCACATACTCAGTCAGCACACACAGCAGGGAAGGGAAAGGCAAGGCACACAGTGAAGCAACAGACACTGAGAAGCTGAACACAGCTGTCGGAGAAGACAAAGGGAATAATGGCAACCAAAGAACAGAGAATTCAACCCTGTGCCACACACACAGACTAAGCGGAATCAAGGTAAGCTCACAGCTGAAGGAGATAACACTAGTGTCCTATGCATGCAGAGTATGTTTAAATGGGATCTGGCATCTGACGTCAGCTGCCTCAGACGTCAGCCCAATCCCTAAAATGGTCAATCAGGAGCGAGACCCTGCTTGTCCCAGTAGGATCATAACACATGGTTTCACTAGAGGGAAGCCTTGTCAGACAAATCTGATTGATTTCTTTGACTGGGTGGCCAAACAATTGGATATGGGAGAGGAGCTAGATGTGGTGTACTTGGATTTTAGTAAAGCGTTTGACATGGATCTACATAGGGAACTGATAAATAAACTTGGTGCCCTCAATATGGGCCCTAATATGACTGACTGTGTTAAAAACTGGTTAAATGGAAGGAGACAGAGAGCAGTGGTAAATGGAGTTTGCTCCAAAGAAAAGGATGTTATCAGTGGTGTACCGCTAAGCAGTGGCGTTCCGAGGGGCGCTGACACCCGGGACGGATTGCCGATGCGCCCCGCCCCCCCCCCCCGGGTGCAGCGTCCCCCTCCGTGCAGCACAACCCCCCCCCCCCCCCCCCCCCCGGCGAAGGGACACCCGCCACCCCGGCGAAAGAACCCCCCCTGGGTGCACGCCGCTGGGGGGGGGTGCCGGTCAGCGTCGTTGGTTTCCATGCTCCCTCTGCCCCGGAACAGGAAGTAACCTGTTCCGGGGCAGAGGAAGCATGGAAACCGACGACACTGACCGGCGTGGCACCCCCCCCAGCGGCGTGTACCCGGGGCGGACCGCCCCCCCCCCCCCCCTTGGTACGCCACTGCCGCAAAGATTGGTCCTTGGGCCTACTCTTTTTAACATCTTTCTCTAGGAGAAATTTAGTTAAGCTTGAAGAATGGTTCAGAAAATGGCAAATAAGATTTAATGCTACATAATGCAGGGTCATGCACTTGGATTGTAAAAATCCAAGGGAAAGATACAGTATAGGGGGTGAAGTACTTCTGTATATTGTAACCAGCAAAGTGCAGCAAAGGATAGAACAATCTCCTCCAGCCACCGGCTCCCGGTACAGTCAAGAAATAAATGTTCACCATCAACTTCACTCTTAAGCACTTTATTCCATGCAGGTTTCTAGTAGACCTGATACACAGTTCCAACAGCAGCATTCACCTTCAATCTTAAGCACATGTAAGCCACCTGAAAGTGTGTGGCAAATAGTCCTCTTTAAGCAGTAGGCTATCAGCACATACCAGGATTCAATACAGGCTCACAGTCAGCTTCAGTCTGGGCTTTTTTATCCAGTGCACAATAAACACTAGTTCAATTCCAAATATAAGCAGTTCTTTCAGTTCATCATCACAGTTAATTCACAAAGAAAGCAGCAGTTTCTACCTTCTACTCTCTTTACCTTCAGGAGAGTTCAATACTTTAGGGACTCCAGACATACCCAAGGGATTTCACCCTACAACAGCTTCACTGGTAAATTCAATACTTTAGGGACCTCTCTTACCCAAGGGTTTTCAGCCTGCAACTGTTTCTCTCCCTCCTCTGGGACTCCTTTCCACCTGCCTAATCAATCCCTGGCTTCTGCTCTCACAACCAATCCTTCCATTAGCTTCCCCATACCAGCTGAGTTAAGCATTAGACTAATGATGAGCTCCTGCACACAGGGCTTCCTATCTCTCTTTCCTCCTAGTGGCAGCCAATCTACACATCCTGCCAGCTTACACCCATGTCTTCCCCTATTGCAGCTAGGAGTCCAGTCCGGGTTCCTCATCTCACTCCCTGGCTCCTTGCCTGCAATGCCTTCTGGGACTTGTATTTCAGACTGAAAATGCCTTAACCCAACTATCCTGGATGTGACTTTATCACAATATGAAAGAAGAGCGGGACTTGGGGATGATTGTAACTGATTATCTTAAGATGACCAAACAGGTAGAAAATGTGACGGTCAAAGCCAGAAGAATGCTCGGGTACATAGGGAGAGGAATGGCAAGCAGGAAAAAAGAGGTGATAGTCTCTGATGAAGCCCCATTTAGAATACTTTACGCAATGCTGAAGATCGCACCTTCAAAAACTACTACTACTTAACATTTCTAGAGCGCTACTAGGGTTACGCAGCGCTGTACAAATTAATAACTAAGGACGGTCCCTGCTCAGAAGAGCTTACAATCTAAAGGATGAAATGTCAAGTTGGGGTAGTCTAGATTTCCTGATATTAAAGATATTAAAATGATGGCGTCGGTCCAGAGGGCAGTTACAAAATTAGTCAGTGGTCTCTGTCATAAAGCATACAGGGAATACTTATAGACCTCAATATGTGGAAGAAAGGTGGGAGAGAGGGGATATGATAGAGATGTTTAAATATCTTCATGGGATTAATGTACAGGAGGTGAGCCTTTTTCAAATGAAGGAAAACTCTGGAATGAGAGGGCGTAGAAGTTAAGAGGTTATTGGCTCAGGAATAATCTAAGGAAATACTTTTTCATGGAAAGGATAGTGGACACATGGAATAGCTTCTCAGTGCAAGTGGTGGAGACAAGGACTGTGTCTGAATTTAAGAAAGCATGGGACAGGCACGTAGGATCTCTTAACTAACTAGTGGTTAGTGCAGTGGACTTTGATCCTGGGGGACTGAGTTTCTATTCCCACTGCAGCTCCTTGTGACTCTGGGCAAGTCACTTAACCCTCCATTGCCCCTGGTACAAAAACAAGTACTTGAATATATGTAAACTGCTTTGAATGTAGTTGCAAAAAACCTCAGAAAGGCGGTATATCAAGTCCCATTTCCCTTTTCCTTCCTTTAAGAAAAGGAGGAGATAGCGGTTGCTGAGGATAGAAGACTGGATGATCCATTTTGCCCTTATATGCCGTCATGTTTCTATGTTTTGGAGGGCTCAGACATTCCACCACAAGTGTACCAGTTAGAGTGAAATATGGGCCTGGGTCCCCTTCTCTACAGTTCACTGCACTGACAACTAGGCTACTCCTGGGGCCTACTTGCTGTTCTAATAGGAATGACCATTGTATCTGAAGCTGCCATAAAGCCTGGTATGTACTGTCACTGTCATATCTTAGGGGACTTGGAAGGGGTCAGTGACCACTGGGAGAGAAAGGAAGGTTATGCCTTAATCTCTCCAGTGGTCATTTTGGGCAACTTTTTGTCACTTAGTCATGATTGAAACAGGTCTAGCTAAGAAGTCTCAATTTTCATTTTGTTCCATTATTGCAGAAAAAGTCTATTGTTTGGTGCCACCCATGTCTCATTCAAGTCCCGCCAAACCCTGCCCCCCAACATTCCCCCTTGAAATTTGGATGAACTATGGATCAAAACATCTAAAATTGGGGTGTAAAAAATTGCAACTTGGATGTTTTCGACAGAAATATGTTCTTCTGCCGATGTTTTTTGGACCTTTTTTGTTTTGAAAATGAGCCCCTTGGACTCTTCTAACCTCCTATGATCAAATATCTCATGTCCCTCCTCAACTACTCCCCCCACCAATCATTCAACCCATCCCTCAATCTCTCCATGTGAAGGTGCCATTGAAAAGGATCACACATTTAGGATCTTACTCCGTATCCCAGATGCCATTGCACATATACCTTCCATATAGTCCAAAACTGTTTCCCCTACTTAAGCGGCAACTTTGCCTCTGTAGCATCCATCAGCATGAGAGAATGAAAAGCATTTCTCCAATGCCAGTAAGGTGAGCCAGTACTTTTGTGTCCAGCATTGCAGTAGATATCTCTTCTCCACTGTACGACCTTGCACATCAACAAACCCCTCCTGCCGCATAAAACCAAAATTTATCTCCAAGTCAAACAGAAATCCTTGAGGAGAAAAGATTATGGTTCTCTGTAGTAGATATTTTAAATGTAACTCGGTAGGGTTAAAAACATTTTTTTTTAATACTGTGAGGAGAACAGGAGCATGGAGTGGGAAACAGCTAAGGCAGGAGGGAGAAAGTCTCCTTTAGTGTTCTAAACCCGCAAGGGAGGGCAGAGCCGCAAGATTCCAGTCCTCAGGCATCAAACAGGTCAGAGAAAGCAGCTTGTCACCTTCCTCAGAAAGAACAGAAAGATCCAAAGACTACAATTCCCATCAGCCCTTGAGGGAGACTCAGGGTAGAGCCAAGAAGAGTTCTCTACACTACCAGTCCCAGAATGCTAAGGGGAGGGAGGAGGATCTGAGGAGGATTAATCAGGGGGATGAGGGACAGCTGGAGGAGAAGGTTGTAGAAGAACCTATGGATTGGCAACCGGTGGAGAGAGAAGAGATCATGGAAGAGGAGCCTATGGACCAGGGGCGTAGCCAGACCTCAGCAGGAGGGGGGCCAGCACCGGAGGGAGGGGCCAGCGCCCAAGGTGAGGGGGCACTGTTTAGCCGCCTCCTCCTGCCGCCAACCCCCCCCTGCCACTTTGGACCCCCCCGCCCCACCCCGCCACAACCGCAACTCCCCCCCCCCCGCCACGCCGCCGCATCAGGTACCTTGTTTGCTGGCGGGGGTCCCCAATCCCCGCCAGCCAAAGAGTCTTCTTCAATGCCGGTCGACTTCAGCGCCTTCGTTGTGCGATCTTCTGTTTCTGACGCCTTACGTCCTGCACGGGGCTACATGCACGGTGCAGGACATAAGGTGTCAGAAACAGATGATCACACAATGAAGGTGCCGGAGTTGACCAGCGCTGAAGAAGACTCTTCTGCTGGCGGGGTTTGGGGACCCCTGCCAGCAAACAAGGTACCTGATGCGGCGGCAGGGCAGGGGGCGGCTGGTGGGGGGGGAAGATTTGGGACAGTTACCAGTGCCAGAAATAGTATTCAAAGCTGACGAGTCAGAGAAACTGAATGAAATTTCTATAAACCTGGAAAACATGACGCAATTTGACAAATTGAAGAGTAGCAAATCACCTGGACTGGATGGTACTCATCCCAAAGTACTAACAGAATTGAAAAATGAACTTGCAGAACTATTGTTAGTAATATGTAATTTATTTTTTAGTAGAGAGATGTGGTACCTGTATTAGTCCACTTTGAAATAAAATAAGATAGAAAAGAGAATAAGATACCTTTTTTATTGGACTAACTTAATATATTTTTTGATTAACTTTCGAAGGTAACCCTTCTTCATCAGATCAGATGAAGTAGGGTTACCTTCAAAAGCTAATCAAAACATGTATTAAGCAAATATCTTATTTTCTTTTCTATGTTTTATTTAACTTTATCTTTAAAATCAAGCATGGTACCGGAAGATTGGAGGGTGGCCAATGTAACGCCAATTTTCATAAAAGATTCCAGAGGTCATCCAGGACATTATAGACCGGTGAGCCTGATGTAGGTGCCGGGCAAAATGGTAGAGACTATTAAAAAGAACAAAATTACAAAGTATATTCAAAAGAATGGTTTAATGAGACAAAACCAACATGGATTTAGTGAAGGCCAACATGGATTTAGTGAAGGGAAATCTTGCCTCACTGATCTATTACTCTTCTTTGAAGGGGTGAACAAACATGTGGATAAAGGTGAGCCAGTCGATATTGTATATCTGGATTTTCAAAAAATGTTTGATAAAGTACCTCACAAAAATCTCCAGAGGAAACTGGAGGGTCATGGGATAGGATGTAGTGGCCTATTGTGTATTAAAAACTGGTTAAAATATATAAAACAGAGAGTAGGGTTAAATAGTCAGTACTCTCAATGGAGAAGGGTAGACAGTGGGGTTCCCCAGGAGTCTGTGTTGGGACCGCTGCTTTTTAACATATTTATAAATGATCCAGAGATGGGAGTAACTAGTGAGGTAATTAAATTTGCTGACGAAAAAAGTTATTCAAAGTTGTTAAATCACAAGAGGATTGTGGAAAAACTACAAGAGGACCTTATGAGATTGAGAATCCAAGTGGCAGATGACGTTTAATGTAAGCAAATGCAAAGTGATGCAAGTGGGAAAAAAGAACCCAAACTATAGCTACATGATGCAAGATTCCACTTTAGGAGTCACTGACCAGGAAAGGGATCTAGGTGCCATAACTGATGATACATTGAAACCCTCTGCTCAGTGTGTGGCGGCGGCTAAGAAAGCAAATAGAGTGTTAGGTATTATTAGGAAAGGAACGGAAAACAAAAATGAGGATGGTATAATGCCTTTGTATCGCTCCATGGTGCAACCGCACCTCGAATATTGTGTGCAATTCTGATCACCAAATCTCAAAAAAGATATAGTGGAATTAGAAAGGTACAGAGAAGGGCAACGAAAATGATAAAGGGGATGGGACAACTTCCCTATGAGGAAAGGCTAAAGCGGCTAGGGCTCTTCAGCTTGGAGAAAAGATGGCTATGGGGAGATAAGATAGAAGTCTATAAAATGATGAGTGGAGTAGAATGGGCAGATGTGAATCGCTTGTTTACTCTTTACAAAAATACTAGGACCCATGATGAGGAGAGCTCTGGAGAACTTTGAGAGGGGAGACCACCAGCTGAGCAAGTGCCACTGGAGTGGTGCATGTGGAAGCCATTGAACCCAACACCTGTTTGTAATCCCAGGCCCTCAGTGCCGAGGGCTGCAACAACTTGCATAACTGGTTCTGCAGCCAAAGACTGTGGGCTGGTGGGAAGGACACCATCCCCGCTCGGGTGTCGAATGAGACACCTAGATAATCCAGGGACTGTAAAGGTTGCAGATGCCTTTTGGATAAAATTGATGACCCAGCCCATCAATTGACAACCCAGTCTGTTGCTTGTAAGCTCTCCTCGTAAGACAGAGTTCGAATGAGCCAATCGTCTAAATAGGAGTGAACTTGAATCCCTGACTTCTGAAGGAAGGCCACTATGACCACTAAGACCTTGAAAAAGGTCCAAGGTGCGGTAGCGAGCCAGAAGGGCATGGCTTGGAACTGAAAATGACAACCGAGAACTGCAAAATGGAGAAAGCACTGAGGAGACGGCCAAACAGGAATGTGAAGATATGCTTCTTTGAGACTGAGAGCTGTCAAAAACTGCCCTGGTTGCACCACCACAATCACGGAATACAACGTTTCCATGAAAAATGGCAAATTCGCAATGCCCTGTTTACGCACTTGAGGTCCAGGACCGGCTAGAAAGAGCCTCCCTTTTTGGGTACTACAAAATAAATGGAATAACGTCCCTGACCTACCTCTGACAGCGGTACCGGATGGACTGCTCCGAGATGCAGCAAACTTTCCAGGGTCTGGTGAGCTGCCCTTGCTTTGGCTGGGCATTTGATAGGAGACTCAAGAAAGAAATCTGCCAAAGGATGAGCGAACTCTAGTTTGTACCTGTCCTGGATGACTTCCAAGACCCATTTGTCAGAAGTTACCCTGGTCCACTCCCCCAGGAAGAGAGACAGACGTCCCCCAATGACAGGAAGGGGATGGACCAGGGCCCCATCATTTGGAAGCTCTGGCCGCTGGTTGTGCTCTAGGACCTGAGGTTGCGGAACGGCAATCTTCGTGAAAAAGCTGAGGTTTCGGAGTAGAACGAGGGTTCTGGAAAGCACCAACCCAGCCAGGCCGGTAACGCCTAGACTCTCTGCACCGAGTGCGGGGCATTCCTACCCTTGAAAACGTTGCCCTTTGGAGTCCCCCAGTGTTTTCACAATCTTTTCCAGATCCTCACCGAACAGAAGTCTTCCCCAGAAAGGCAGTCTTGCTTGGCAGGATTTGGAAGCCACATCCTCCGCCCAATGCCATAGCCATATCCAACGGAGTGCCATGACTGTCAGGGAAACCCCTTTGGTGGAGGCCCGCAAAAGGTCATAAAGAAGATCTGCCAAGTGAGCCTGGACTCAAGAGCCGGCAAAAAGCTAACTAGTTCCTCCATTGACCCGTGACATGCACGTCTGAGCCACATAGAATCCGCACAGCAAAGCTTGAAGGCTAAGAGCCGCCACCTCAAAGGACAGCTTAAAGGATGACTCCAGCTTACGGTCCTCAGGGTCCTTAAGTACCGTACCTCCCTCTACTAGCAGAGTGATCTTTTTGGTGACTGCAGTGACCAAAGCCTGAGAGCTTCCAAGTCCATCGCCGGAAGCGAATAAAGTCGACCCATGGCTCGCGCCACCTTGAGACCACTGTCTGGCGTATCCCATTGAGCTGAAATAAGGAATTTTCATAGCCTCATGAATATGAAAGGACCTGGCTGGGCATTTAGTACCTGACATGATTGAGGGAGGAAGAGTAGGGGAAGAAGAAGCTTCCAGCAGAGAAATTTCCAAAATTTCCAGCACCCGGACAATAAGATTGCGAAGCTCCTCCTGCAGAACAGCTGTGCCATTGTAGGGTCATCCCCTTCCTCGGGTGGAAAATCAGCCTCCTCCGCAGCGTGCTGCTTCTTTGTCGCAGACTGCTGCACACACATTTCGCAATCCCTGGATGCTGCTCGCTAGCTCTCACACCGGGAGCAGCACTTCGCGGCTTCTGAGGGAGCCATCCTGACAGGGCCGACTAAAATCAAAAGGCTGCCCCCCTGTGCTGAACTGCCACCTCTTCGCCAGGAGTCCTCCGAACGATTTATTTAAATGAAAAGATCTTACCTCGGGCAGCTTTTTTTTTTTTTAAGAGGCAGGAGAGAAGCTGCTGGCCAGCTCAACTCCCCAGTGCATTCAACCCAGAAGAGGCAGAGGGGAGATGGGGGAGAGGGAGGATGGGAGGGACCTGGCACCACCAGCTGTGCACCGAAGATTCCCACACAGGGGCCTCGACCCCAATCCAGGCTCAACTGGGCCCGAAGGAACTCCAGGAGCCAGATCAATCCAGAGCTGCACAGTTATGACCCTCCACCCATATAGCAAACCTCTGAAGTTCTCTCTATCTCCACCTGCTGGTAAAGGGACATAAACCACAAGTCTCTGGATTGATCTGTGGGATGCTATGGAATGGCTGCTGGCTCAAGGGCAGAGCTGTCCAGCGAAAGGTGGATAAATGCAAACTTCAGGTGGGAAGTTTCTCCTTTAGGAAAGATGAGCAAGGCAAAGGAAGCAGAGGAATGTGCTTAAGAGTTTTTTCACTATTATAATATTATTTTCTGCAAACAAACCTTTTCTGAAGACGGGAAGGAGGTAGAACTAGAGGACATGAATTGAGGTTAAAGGGGGGCAGACTCAGGAGTAATGTCAGGAAGTAATTTTTCACGGAGAGGGTGGTGGATATGTGGAATGCCCTCCCGCGGGAGGTAGTGGAGATGAAAACAGTAATGGAATTCAAACATGCGTGGGATAAACACAAAGGAATCCTGTTTTGAAGAAATGGAACCGCGGTATCTTAGTGGAGATTGGGTGGTGACGCCAGTAAATGGGAAACAAAACCAGTGCTGGGCAGACTTCTACAGTCTACGCCCTGATCGTGACTGAATAGATAGGGATGGGCTGGAGTGTAAATTTTAAGGGGCTTCGATGTTAGCTTCAGAACTTAGTACAAGAAGAGTGCTGGGCACACTTCTACAGTCTGTGCCCTAAGAATGGCAAGGACAAATCAAACTCTATACATATAAAGTATCACATACCATGTAAAATTAGTTTATCTTGTTGGGCAGACTGGATGGACCGTATAGGTCTGTCACGTCTGTGCTCACCTCGCCCTCTGGTGGCCAGAACTGGTGGCTGCTATGAACTGCCATAGACTGTCTTGCTGTTCCTACCCGGTCCAGCCCAGTCCGGTCCAGATCTTCCAGACTGCTAGACTTGCTTGCTTTGTTTGAACTTACACAGCACCCGTAGTTGCCTGGTGATTGCTGCACCTGAGCTTCAGCTGCTGCTGGGCTTATTAGCCATTTTGAAACTCTCTGGCTTTGCCTTTGCATTGCATCTAAGGCCCTGGTATGTTGGTGCTTGTTGCACTTCTGCTAGTCCAGTGTTTGCCTGAGATTCTTGCCTGTTTCTAGTTAGTCTGTGTTTAGTTTAGGTTTTGCTTGCTTTCCTTGCCTGGTTTCTTGTTTGTAATTCTGTGTTTAGTTTCTGTTTGTCTGTGTTCTGGCTTTGGGGCTGCTTGCAGCTCTTAGTTCGGTGTCTTGTTTGTCAGTGTTTGTTCCCTGTTTAGTGGCTGTTCTGCAGCTTTCTGTTCGGCCCTTTAGCTTTCCCTTCCTTACCCAGTCTCCTGCCTTGCTGCCCATGTTCCTCCCTTTCCCCTCTGACCCTCAGTCCCTGTGCTGCCTTGCTGTTATCCAGTCCTGCCCTGTCCAGCAAGTCCTGCCGGCCACCTGAAGCCCAGAGCTCAACTCTTGGTGAAAAGTGGCCAAGTGCAGGTGGAGTTTATGTGTGCCTGCTCTGCTTTAGTCCTGCCTGTTTGCCTCTGCTGCAACTCCAGTCCAGAGTTCCAGTCCTGTTCTGCCTAGTCTCCGGTGTGGGGTGGTTTTGCCTGCCACTGCCGCTCCTCGGCAGTGGCCCAAGGGCTCACAACCTAGTTTCCAGTTTTGAGAACGTAACAAGGTCTTTATCTGCCGTCATTTACTATGTTACTATGTAAAATTGCTCTAGTGTGTGTGCAGGGAGGTTTGCAGCAAAATGCAGCACAAGCTGCGTCCATGCTGTGTAAACATCAAGTATTTTAACTGTTTTGGTTTGTGTAGGAGAAGTTGGAGGATGTCTGTACTTGCTAATTGAGAAGCCCGTAGTTTGTTTTGGTTTCAGAGTTCTGTGAGTGAACATTGTGCATATGACAGCATAAAAGGTTTTGCCTATACTTTTAAATTTTACCCTAAAAGGGTAAATGAGAAAAAATATGACATTGTTAACTACTATATTCTACATGTCAGGTTGGAAGCCATCAGATCAGCTTTGAATAATTTGGGGCTGCTTTACAACAGTAGGTGTCAGTTTCTCTGAGGACAGAGAAGAATTTAAATGTTCCTGACACTGGAGAAGTAAAACTTTAGTCTCTAGCCTCATGACAAATTGATGGAACTGTGACAGCTTGTGAATTTTAAAGCCAGCTTACAGGGAATTTTACTGAAATTTCCCCTGAAACTGAAACATTTAATATCAAATGCCCTGGGGCTCTGGTAACTCCTGTCCATCTAAAGTATGCATATATGAACTGTTAACCTAGGTATTTGTTCTTAAGTTTGCTATGTAAATAGCTTGAAGGAAAACATGAGGGGAAAAAAAGTAATTTGTGTTATATTGCTTATTTTTTGCCTTTGATTAGATACTTAGGGAAGGTTAGTGAAGATGCCTACCACTTAAAGCTTACCTGAGATATTTTAGGGTTTTTCTTATTGAGTTAGTAAAGACAGGGAGTAGAGATTAAAGAAGAAAGACTTGAAGGGAGCTCCAACATAAAGACAAAGACCGAAAGTATTAAAGACAGAGGAGGTTTGGTGAAACAGAACTTTGCTAAACCCGAAAGGGATAAGATTTACTTGTATCCTGGGAGTCTGTCGTGCCACCGACCTGTGAGGAGAAAAGTAAAACAAAGAATCAATGTCTTATTAAAGTGATAAGTTATAGGATTCAGTTATAGAAAAAAAAATGGTAAAATTATGCCTTACCTGCTGATAATTTTCTTTCCTTTAGTAGCAGTAGATGAATCCTGTAACTGGTGGGTTGTGTCCATCTACCAGGTGAAGATAGAGATTACAAAGCTGAAGACAGTGATACCAGATGGACAGCTCCTCCATCACTTTCAGTATACGTCTCATCACCAAGCAGAATCAGACAAGAAACCAGGAAGCCTTCCTCACCAACCAAACACAACAGAAACTTGTCAGTCCAACTTACAGAAACCATGACTGCGATGGACTCACCTTCAGTGGCTTCTGTTCTCACTTTTTCTCTTTTTTTTTTACACTAAAGACCAGGACAAGAACACACAGGCAAAACAAACGTGGCTGACAGAGGGCGGGATCCTGGATTCATCTGCTGCTACTAAAGGAAAGAAAATTATCAGCAGGTAAGGCATAATTTTATCTTCCTTAGCGTATGCAGCAGATGAATCCAGGAACTGGTGGGATGTACCAAAGCAATCCCTAATTAGGGTGGGAAGTTGCCGCTCCCCAAGACAGAACATCCACTGCAAAGGCAGCATCCAAATAGCGAAAGCACACCCATTCCACCCAAGAGGTAGATAGCAACCTCGTGGAATAGCCTGCACCACTACTGATGGGACGCAACCTTCCAAAAATCCATGGAAACAAAGTATCTGCAAACCAACGAAAAATAGCCGGATCAGAGGCTACCATCCCACAGCAACAACCTTGTGGAATGAGCCTGCACCACCACCGATCGGACGCGACCTTCCAAAGATCCATGGAAACAAAGTATCTGCAAACCAACGAGAAATAGCCAGATCAGAGTCTACCGTCCCACGGCAACAACCAGCAAGAAGAACAAAGGGTAGATCAGAACGCTGAAAAACATGCGACATCTGTAAATGCCGGAGGATAACCCTCCGAATATCCAGAAGCCAAAGCTCCACGTACTCCACGTGAAAATCCCCCTCCAGAAAGGAGAGATGAAAGAGAGGCTGATTGTCACAACTGTCAGGAACGGTGAGCCCTTAGACCAAAGCCGGAGCTTTGGCAGACAAATCACCGGGGCTGGCATAGGCAGGAATCAGAACAGACTAGACTAGGATAAACTAATAGACTCAACAAGGCAGGACAGAGGTAACTAAACACAATGGACAACACAAGAATCGGATCCAGACGAGGCAAGAAAAAGAAGGCAAGGACCAGAACTGGAACCCAGACAGGACAAGGCAAGACTCAGAACTGGATTAAAACTGGGACTGGGACCCAGAAATGCAAGACAAGGCAAAACACGGATGTAGGATAAAACTGGGTCCAGAAAAGGGCAAGACAAGGACAAGGCAAGGACTGGATCCGCACAGACAGGGCCGGTCTTAGCAAGTGCGGGGCCCTATGCAGACCAATTTGGTGGGGCCCCACCCTAGCCCCACCCCCACCCTAGCTCCACCCCATTGATAAGATTATTCCATTTTTAGAAAAAAAAAATTTTATTTATGAAATTTCAAATAAAGACTTTATTTTAAGTCGCACTTGCACCAGCGATGGTTCACCTCCTGCACAAATGAACCACCAGATCATCACTTTAATGTAAGGTTCCATTCGCAAATCAACAAGAGTAAGACCACTTTAATTTAACAAGGTTCCTAATTCCTTTTAAGAAAAGCTATCATACCTTCTTTGAATGGCAGGCTTAGAGGCTGGAGGAGGGGCTATTGTCAGAAATCAGGATGAAGGGAGAACACAGCTCAGGCGAGAATCATGACTGTAGCCCGCCTGCGGCCTTGCTGCCTGAGACAGACTAGTTCTCTTGGAGCTAGCTTCTCCTTTGCTGCAACACTGCACTGCATGAGCTGATGTGCTTTTTAAGTGCCATGGTTACCCTACCTGAACTTGTGCCACCCTAGGCAACTGGCAACTGCCTAGCTGACTTAGTGGTTGGGCTAGCCTGCCCTGTTCAGGTGCAGGTATAGATTTTTTTTTCCCTAAACCACAGAATTTCTGCCTTACATTACATACATTCAGTTTTAGTATGTTAACCAATCACTGATCACCTGAAGGCAAAGTTGTTTTTCTTTAAATTTCGTACCCAAAGTACAACAAATCTCATTCTCAATATCATCAGCTATCAATCATTATTCATACCTTGCCTTTGATGAATGGCACTGGCATTAGTGGCACTGTGGCACAAACTTGCTCCACGCTGAGGCAGCAGGCGCTCCACGACCACTTGACTTACTTTATTTTAAGTTGCACGGCACTGCTGCTGGCACCAGCGATGGCTGCTCACTTCCGACCACGCTCCAGCTCCTTTTCCCTTCCCGCTCAATGACTCCCGCCTGCCCTCGCAGAAACAGGAAGTACCTCATCATCAGAAGGCGGGACATTGAGCGGGAAGGCGGAAGGGAAAAGCTGGGGTGAGTGAAGCCGTCGTGCCTGGCTGCAACTGTCTGTCGGGTCGGGGCCGGGCCGTCGCTACTCGCTGCAAGTTGCAACTGTCATCGTCGTCCTGGGACTGGGAGTTGGGAGCGGAGCGAGCGATCATGATGCGGTCCAGAGCGACGAGTGAGCAGCAGGATTATGATGCGGTTGCGGTCCGAGCGAGCGGGGGTCGGAGAGGCAGAGTTGAAGCGCTGTGCGGGGCCCCCTTAAGCGCGGGGCCCTATGCGGCCACCTTGGTTGCCTCTGCCTAAGACCGGCCCTGCGCACAGAACTAGACTGAAAGAGGCAAGACAGGGTAGGAGCTAGGCAACAAGAATAACAGAAGGAAGACAAACAAGGCAGGGACAGGGTTCAGGATTCTCAAACAGGCTTGGCTGGAACCGGATTCAGGCTTCTCAAACAGGATTCAGGATTCTCGAACAGGCTTGGCTGGAACAGGATTCAGGATTCTCAAACAGGATTAAGGATTCTCAAGCCAGCTTGGCTGGAACAGGATTCTGGAATGGGCTTTGCTTGCCTGGAACAGGATTCTGGAACAGACTTGACTTGGCTGGAACAGAATTCAGGAACGGGCTCAGCTTGGCTTGACTGGAACAGGATTCTGGAACGGACTTGTCTTGGATTGACTGGAACCGGATTCTGGATTCTCAAACAGGCTTGGCTGGAACCGGATTCTGGATTATCGAACAGGATTCAGGATTCTCGAACAGGCATGGCTGGAACCGGATTCAGGATTCTCAAACAGGATTCAGGATTCTTGAACAAGCTTGGAACCAGATTCAGGATTCTCAAACAGGATTCAGGATTCTCAAGCAGGCTTGGCTGGAACCGGATTCTGGAACGGGCTTGGCTTGACTGGAACAGCATACTGAAAGGGACTTGGCTTGGCAGGGAACTGGGACAGAACTAGCTCAAACATAGAGCAGGAGCAGAACCTGGCTCAAACACACAACAGGAACAGAACTTACCAGAAACAGAGCTCAAGAGCCAGGAAGCAAACATAGCAGGCAAAGGATTAAGTAGACTAAGGGAAGACAAACAAACAAAGAAGCAATGTGCTTACCAGCATCCACAGCTGGAAAAGGAAAGGCCAGGCAGATTGAAAGGCAACAGACACACCTGCATAGCAGTATGATAATTAGGGACAATGCTGGCTTCTACAGACTCTCAGAATAAACAGACAAGAACTACACACACAGGAAACAGAACAGGGAAAACAGAAAAGAGGAACAGAGTTTGGCTAAATACAGAGCTTGGCTTAAACACAGAGCTTAACTATAGCAAGAGTCAAAAGCAGGGCTAGACTACAAGCAGGAGCCAAGGATAGAGTTAAACAGATACAGACACCAAGGGCAGGGTGTAGCTCTAGAGCCAGGCCTTCAGGAAACAAGGTTCAAAAGCAAACTCACAGAAACAAAGGAAAGCATTGAAAAACAAGACTCAGGGAAACACAGAACAGACCTTCAGGAGCAAGACTCAGGAACAAAGCCCAGCAGGGATATGACCTATACAGGTAACACAAGATTAAGAGATTTCTTGCAAAGGCCATGTAGGAAAGCTCCCTGGGTGCTTATAAAAGGAGTAGGTTGCTGATGTCACAAGTAGGAAATGAAGCAGAAGCAGGGAGACCAAAGTGAGGCTTGGCTTTGTAAAGGGGGGGGGGATCCGCTTCCGCCTCTTGGGTCGAGCCAGCAAGCCTGCAGGGCTCCCAGGGTTCCAGGACAGAATACTGCTGATACTGGGACTCAGGGCCAAAGTATTTTATTATCAAGGCAATTTCATACCAAAAATCATCATATATTCCTCAAAACAAAAGGTACAGTCCTCAAAAGTGTTACATTTATTAGGTCTGCCACCTCTGTTCGGGCAGCGGAAGCCATGGGCTCTCTGTACTATCCTGGGAAGAACTGCATATCCCCTCTAGATACTTAATCACCCCAACCTGGTATCTGCTCATGACAGTGTTACACAGTCAAGGCAGTATAAGTCTATGTAATTAGAAAGGAACCCAGTATTTAGTAGATAAAGAAATATAGTTTATTAGCATTGAGATCTTACCCAAAGACAGTACAAGCAGTTCAGGCATTCACATGGTAGTACAGCACTTCACGAATGACTATTTATAGGAAGAAAACTGACCGCAATACGGTATTGCATTATACCAGTTTCCACCATGGCGCACTTAGACGGGGAGTCCCTGTCAGCCAGTTTTTGCGGTTACGCCGACTATACTGTACAGTATCGGAATTTCGCAATCAGGCCAGACATATGACTGAGCGGTTTTTTACAAAGAGGGTATCCCATTGGTATTATCAAGAAGGCATACAAAAGAGCTTTGTATGCCCATAGACCCTGGTTGCTGCTGCCCACCCGTAAAACGAGTACTCATCCGTTATCTTGTGTCCTTCCATATTCGGTTTGTGCTCCTAAAATTAGTTATGCTATTCATAAGAATTGGCATGTTCTAAGTACGCATTCTGAGTTTGCTGAGCATCCGAAGGTTGTATACTCCCATACAGCTAATTTGGGGGAACTACTTCAAGACCTACCAAGGGGGAGGAAAGACGGGGACATCATTCATCATGCGGTAAATGTGTTTACTACAAATTTGCTGTGCCTGTACAGTGGATTTGGATCCCTGGGACCACCAGAAAGTATTTTTTGCAAGATATTACTGATTGTACAAGCACTGGTGTGGTGTATAGTATTATATGCCCGTGCGGGTTGTACTATATTGGTTACACGAACCGTCAACTTAAAAATAGGTTGGCGGAACATGTGAGCAATATTAGAATTGGTAAAAAAGATGCACCTCTGGTAGACCATTGGAGGATGCATTGCCATCAGGTTGAAGATTTGAAATGTGTAGTGTTAAGACAACTCGTCCCCCATCTAGGAGGGGGACGAATATGGAACATGGAACAAAGGTTCATCTTTAATTGGAATACGGTGGCTCCCAGGGGTCTAAACCTAGAGGTAGAAGGCTTGAGGAATTAACTCTCCCTCGTTCAGGTGTAGGTGGTTACTCTAGAAGATATAAAGAGGGTGAGTAGTTAGTGCAGTATATTCATTTAGCTGGATTGATCATTATGGTGGGATGCTTTGGACAGAGATTCCCTAAGGTATGCTGACTTAAACAGTGGTATCAATTGATTTAAGACGAGATTAAAAATAGGTTTGTGGTTGAATATGGGGGTATTTTGTATTTTTTCAGATTGTGGGAGTTGGTCCTCCTGAGGAAGGTTGAAACCGAAATGCGGTCTCACATAGAGGAGTGTAAAGCTGGAGAGGAAGTTTGAAGCTAATCTGATGCAGTCAAATGGAAGCTCTCTTCAAGCTGCGCTAACCCATTGAGCTGACCTGCTATTGACGGTTCACCTTGTTAAAGAACTATTGTTAAAGAACTATTTTTCCATAGAAACCATTCTGCTTTGACAACAAGGACACTGTGCTCAAACACAATATATATGGACTTGTTCCTGGATGATAATTTGTTCTGATGGTTAAAGTAATTATATTAGTATTGGATACTGTGTGAGCAGGCAGTAAACTGAAGCAGTTAGGATGAATTATATGGAATAAATGAGATATTGGTGTGTAAGCTGAATGGCGCAGTGAAAGGCTTTGAGAGATTGAGTTCCTGAGACTGTGGGGGTAAATGTAATGTAATTTATTGAAAATAAAAGTATTGTTAAAAAACTTATTAGGAGTATTAGAGTTTGATGAATTTATGAGTAGATGCTCCTACATAGTATTGTTATTCCCCGTTAGAGAGACCCTTCCTATTTGAACCATGAATCCTACTTTTTCTCTACAATCCCGAAGGAAATGACCCCCCTTCCCACACTGGAAATACCTTCCCCCTCTTGGCTGGGGCTCCGGGGTCCTCCTTCCCTGCTCTCGCCTCCTTTTCCCAGGCTGAGAAGGCTATCTGGCCTAAAGGCCCCTTGCTGCGAGTGGAAAAGGGATTAAGGGGGAGTTTCCCTACTTCACAATACAACTCTGCTCCCCTAGTCACATCCTCTAGGGAGCGAGTTCCTTGCCTAATAAGCCATTCTCACACAGAACTGGGTATAGCGAAGAGGAATTGTTCCACCACTATCTCCTCTACCACCAGTTCTGCTGTTTTCTTATCTGGCTCCAACCATTTGCAAGCCAGATCTTTGAGTTTTTGTGTTAAGGCCCGGGGTCTCTCTTCCCCCCTTAGGGCTGTCTCCCAGAAGAGTCTCCGGTAATAATCCTTGGTTAACCCCAACCTACTTTTAATGGCAGCAATAACCTGTCCATAGTCCAAGGTTTGGGCCGGGGACATGGCCCTATAGGCCGCTAAAGCCTCCCCAGTTAAACAGCCAGCCAGCCTCACAGCCCACTGCTCTGGTGGCCATTTTACGGCCCTTGCAATACGCTCAAAAGTCACTATAAAGTCCTCCACATCATCCTTTTCTCCCATCTTGCCCAAAGACAAAGACCCATAGGTAGCAGGTCCTACAGCCATAGGGGAATACTCAGGAATGACGAGTGCTGCAACTTTCTGTATCAAGTCCTCCATCACCTGCATCTGGGCTTGCAGGGCTTTTAAGAGGGGTCCCTGCTGCTCCCTCGTAGCCTCCACCACCTGGTGTTAAGCCTGCTGCAAGCCTTCCTGTTGCTTCTGGAATTGGGCTGCCATCCAATGCAGCAACTCCTTCTGCTCCATCTTCGGTGGCGAAGATCCTGTAAAGCAAACAAAAAAAACCCCAAGTGCGGGTACTTTTTTTTTTAACCTCCACAGGGCCCCTTTAAGAATACAGCCTGGGTCGTATACCTCCTGGCTTTTGCTCCCTTAGCTGCTCTCCTTATCCAGCCGTGGCCCTCCCTAGGTACTGCTTACTTTGGGTTACCGCTGGTCTGCACCTTGATAAGGGAAGCCAGGTCCACTGCAAACAACTCTTCACCGTGGTTCATGGTCTTGGTCCCATCTGGGGTGCCATTGTAAAGGGGGGGGGGTCCGCTTCCACTTCTTGGGTGGAGCCAGGCAGCCTGCAGCACTCCCAGGGTTCCAGGACAGAATACTGTTGATACTGGGACTCAGGGCCAAAGTATTTTATTATCAAGGCAATTTCATACCAAAAATCATCATATATTCCTCAAAACAAAAGGTACAATCCTCATAAGATAATCTTCAAAAGAAAAAGGTACAGTCCTCATAAGATAATCTTCAAAGGAAAAAGGTACAGTCCAGGTCCCAAAATCCCTCAACAAACGCTCAGCTCCTCAAGACCTCAGGTCTTCTATTAGGGCATTAGCTTTCCCATCCCCCTCCTTCAGAAGGGTTTAGTAAGGGTTTCAGCACTCTTCCAATATAGCACAACAGTTCAGAACAAATCTTCATGGACAGTCTTTGCACATCAAACCAATACCACAAATCACCTGCCTTTTCACAGCACAGAGGGAACCCTATAAGGCGCAGGGTTGGCAGTTTCTCCCACCTCTCAGCAGCACACCCAGTGTGGCCTCCTCCACTGCCTTCAAGTGCTGGGCAGGGCAACCTTTGAATTCTCCCACTCCATGGTAGCTGGCTCCTCTCCCTTAGGCAGCTCTAGCGACAGGCTACTTCCTTCCTCCACATACTCCATGGAATCTCTCTCTCCATTCATCTCCCCTCTCTCCTGGTGACTGAGAGCCTCCAGGAAATCTGCTCTCCCCTTCTCACAGCTAGGGGGAATTATATACTGATGGCGAAGCCAGGGAAACTGAGCTTCGTCCTTCCCTCGCCCTCTAGTGGTGAAGAGAGTAACAGGCTCACCCTGCTTCTAGCCATTTGCTCCCCCCTGCAGGGACTGGGAATCCATTCCTCTTTTTAGGACTACTCTCCTCACTCATTCCTGCAAGGACTTCTGGGATCCGTAGTTCTGGGTTCAACTGCTTCACTGGGGAATCTCTGGGGTTTGCCTTGTCACACCTTACAGGAAGAACAACAACAGGAAATGAAGCAGAAGCTGGGAGACCAAAGTGAGGCTTGGCTTACAGGAAGAACAACAATAGGGAAAAAGGCCATGTCCCC
The DNA here is from genome assembly GCF_901765095.1 of Microcaecilia unicolor. Taxonomy (NCBI): domain Eukaryota; kingdom Metazoa; phylum Chordata; class Amphibia; order Gymnophiona; family Siphonopidae; genus Microcaecilia; species Microcaecilia unicolor. The sequence goes on from NC_044038.1 coordinate 118,786,802, forward strand.
GGCCCAAATCTTGGACTATGGACAGGTTATTGCTGCCATTAAAAGTAGGTTTGGGGCGGAAAGGAATATGAACTTTGACCCTGGCCGGATATACACAGTGTTTCAGAAGTGGGAAACCAAAGGACTGATCTACCGATGCATGTGCTTACAGGGAGGGCCGGATCAAGACCTTCTCAGAGCTACAACAGAAATATGGATTACAAAACTCTGAAGAATTCTATTATATGCAGCTAAAACTTTACATAGGTTCTCTGGGGTGGGAACCCCTGGCGGAGGACGGTGCAGAGGAGCTCTCCACGGCATTCTCATTGGATGCACAGCAAGAGGTGCCACTCACCTTCCACCATAGACACATACGAGATAAGAAGGTTGGAATTAAACTATACCAAGTTGGCGCAACAGTGGAGCGTGGATTTATCCGAGCCAATAACAGCTGCGCAACTTAAAGCGCACATACTGTCTATCCGAGGCTCATCCAGAGCGGCAAACCACTGGGAATTACATACAAAATTTGCGTTGCGCCTACATATGGCTCCACGGCGGGCATTCCATTTGGGAGTGTCTTCCTGGGGCGAATGCTCGAAATGTGGCCGCGATGGAGCAACGCTCGGCCACATGTTCTGGAGCTGTAATTGGTGGAGAGTTTTTGGAGGGTGTCATCTCAGATGTATCGAAGATGTGGAAGTCCACCTGGAGATATGATGTGGAATGCTGTTTGGCCCAACCTGATTGGTGAGACCCAGCCCTAAAGGGTTGGTGGAATTGCGCGTAAGACTGTCATAATTGCTAAGCAAACCATACTGGCAGAATGGATTTCCTCCAGACCACCCACGCGGCAGATATGGAGAGGAAAGATGTTATCATTGATGCGCTTAGAGAGGATGGGAGTGGTAAATTGGGAATCAACAACTGGGAAGCACTTCCAGACCTGTTGGGGTCCCCTTTGGGAGACCCTTACACCTGCGGCTAGGAGCCACCTATTGAACTGTTAACCCACAGTAGCCGATAGAATTGAGATATAGACAGACGTGCACACAGAGTACAAGGGGGGGGGGAGGAGAAGGTAGAAGGAGGGGGCAAGGAGAACTGGATTACATAACTATACATGGCAATGATGTTTGGCCAGATATATATACATGTTATTTAGATTGCAACATACTGTTTGAGTAAGATACAGAGTGGAGAGGTAGGGTGGTGGTTAGAGATGGATGGGGGGGGAAATAAAAGAAAATGTTATTGTTGAGAACGAGAGCAGGATTGTGTTCATGTATACGTGTTTCATTGCAGTTTGCTGCCTGTTGTATTGAATTGATATCAATAAAAAAGAGTTAAACATAAAAGTAGGTTGGGGTTAACCAAGGATTATTACCGGAGACTCTTCTGGGAGACAGCCCTAAGGGGGGAAGAGAGACCCCCGGGCCCTTAAACACAAAACTCAAAGATCTGGCTTGCAAATGGTTGGAGCCAGATAAGAAAACAGCAGAACTGGTGGTAGAGGAGATAGTGGTGGAACAATTCCTCTTCGCTATACCCAGTTCTGTGCGAGAGTCACAGAGCTAGGATACCGAGAAACAGTAGGTCTGAACATAAGGGAACGGCCACAACCGTGACACTGATAAAGAAGAAAGCCAAACCACAGCTGGTAAGAAGAGGAGGAACCATACGCAAGGTCACTCCAGAGTCAGTAAACTGCAGAAAAGTAGTGTTTGCATTCTCGAGGACCTTGGCATACTGTCAGGCTTCTTCCCCGGGAGCACTGAGTTTGTGAGCCTTGGACCACTACCGTGGAGTGGTGGTGGCAGGCAAGGTCACCTTCAAGGTAGAGACGAGGCAAGACTGGACTGGAACCCCGAACTGGAGTTCTGCACAGGAATACACAGGACTGGAACACAACTAGACAGGTGCGCACTGGATTGGAACCATTGGACTGGAAACACACTGGAGTGAAGCCCACTGGACTGGAACACACTGGAGCGGAGCCCACTGGAGTGGAACCCACGGGACCGGAACCCGCTAGATCTAGGCTTCACCTACACTTAGCCACCATTCCCCGAGGGTTGAGCCCTCAGGTCGGGCTGCCGGCAGGGCTTACAGGGAAAACCGGAACTGGAACTAGCAGGCAGAAACAATAGGAGTCAGGATACAGAAGTGCCCCCAGGCACCTAGGCGGGAAAGCAAGGCAGACAGGCAGGGAATGTCCGGGTTCTGGCAATAGTCAGTTCTGACCACAGGCAGAGAATATCCGGGTCCAGGCAGTAGTCAGGTCAGACGTGGGCAGAGGAGTAGTCAGATTCAGGCAATGGTCAGGTCAAGGAGCAAGACTATGGCTGGAGCCCCAGTAACAAGGAGTACTGGCAACAGACCGGACTAGGGCTGAAGCTCCAGAAGCAAAAGAAACCACACAAGGGAAAACCAGAAAGCTAAACACAAGAAGACTAGTAAAGCTGTACAAGCTAACAGGAAAGCTATGCCCAAGCTAACCAGTCACAAGCTAGAAACTCACACTAAGCAAACACAGGAGAACTAGGAAGCTGTACACAAGCTAACAAGCGAAGCTGTGCCCAAGCTAACTAGTCATACACTAGAAACTCACACTGAGCAAACACAGGAGAACTAGTAAAGCTGTACACAGGCTAACAAGCAAAGCTGTGCCCAAGCTAACTAGTCATATGCTAGGAACTCACACTGAGCAAACACAGGAGAACTAGTAAAGCTGTGCCCAAGCTAACAAGCAAAGCTGTGCCCAAGCTAATTAGTCACACGCTAGGAACTCACACTAAGCAAACACAGGAGAACTAGTAAAGCTGTACACAGGCTAACAAGCAAAGCTGTGCCCAAGCTAACTAGTCACATGCTAGGAACTCACACTAAGCAAACACAGGAGAACTAGTAAAGCTGTACACAGGCTAACAAGCAAAGCTGTGCCCAAGCTAACTAGTCATACGCTAGGAACTCACACTGAACTGGACAATGTAGCAGTGCACAGAGCACTCTAACATACCAGGGACCTTAGATGATGCAAAGGCTGCAGTCTCTAAGTGCTTAATAAAGCCCTTCAACACCAGAGGCGCAGCTGCAGCAATCTCTAAGTAACTACGGAGGCTGTTCAGGCACAAACCACAGAGCAGGCAGAAAGCAACACAGAGAGGCTTCCCACACCCAGGTGTAGTGTAGTGAAGCAATTACAGTCATGCTGGAAACAGCCAGCACACAGAGAGAGCTAACCCAGGCAACACCCACAGGTGCAGTATAGTGAAGCAATTAGTGTCATGTTGCTGGATGCAGCCAGCACAGAGAGCCAGAGCTAGCTCAGAAAGGACAGACAGAAGAAACAGGAGCCAGCTAGGAAGCTGACCCCAGAAACAAGGTAAGTCTGAGGGTGGTCACGGCCACAGACGTGACAAGTAGCTCAGCATGGCAGCGCTAAAAATTCAGACACTCTGTGTCCCGAAGAATTGGCAACCAAGAACACCGCTTGCGAGTAAGCTCCTAAGCGAAGCCTTCTGCAAAGGATCAAAATGAGTCCAAACTCTGAAGCAATGCTCGGCAGACAAGGAGCCCTAAGCTAGGCTTGGAGAACAAGAACGAGGTTTCAGGGTGAAAAAGGTCGAAGAAGTGGAGGAGCAAAGCACTCTGCAAGAAATGCAGTACATCCAGGTGCGAACCCAGAGAAGAGCCCGACATTCTCTCCCAGAAGCAGGCTACCGCCACCTGCACCCGAAGCGAATTACAGGCCAGGCCCTTCTGCAACCTGTCCTACAGAAAGAAATCAATCACTGAGGAACAGACACCCGCAATGGAGACCAAGTGTGGGCCGCAACCGTGCCTCAAAAAATCCTCTACACCCGAGGATACATGGTCGAAGTGGACCGCATAAAAGCTCACAATAGAGCAGTAATCACTGTGTCCGAAGAACTCTGTTCCTCAGAGTCAACCTCTCAAAAAAAAAAAAAAAAACAAAGCAAGAGGGATCCTCCACTCTGTAATGGACCCTGGAGGAAGAACCCAGAGTCAAGTGGAATTTGAAACAGAGGCGCCACCAAGAGCCGCACCAGATCCACATACCAAAGGGCACCGTGGCCAATCCGAAGCTACCAGAATGACTCGACCCTGGTGGAGAGCGATCTGAAAAGAACTCGGCCGAAGAGGCCACAGAGTAAACATTATTGAAGAACGTCCTCCAGCTAAATAAGCAGCTGAACAACCAACCCTGCCGAAACACCCTCTCTCCAGTGACAAAAGAAAGAAGGCACCTCAGCAGCCAGCCGGGATACCATCAGATCTACCTCCAGAGCTCTCTACCTGAGGCCAAACTGAAGGAGCACTGGTGCGGAATAACCATTCCACCGAGAACAAAAGACGGCAGAAAAAGAGAGTGCACCGTAGGAAAGCCCGCAAAGTAGGCCGCAGAGAAACACAAGTTCCTCTGCCTACTCCATGGGAGTGACATGCCCTGGTGGCCAGGGCCCAACTCCGAGTCCCACCCTGGCGAAGAAGAAGCCACTGCCTTCATGTTCTCCAACGGCACAAGCACCGCCTGGCCCGCAACAAGTCCTGAAAGGTTAGAAGACAAACAGCACCAAAAACAGGTCCAGGTGGGAGATCGGCCACACCGTTTCCCGTGTCATCCACAGCCCTGGAGGTGGAAGAAGGCGACAAAGGGCTCTCCAGCACAAAACACTTGCATCCGTGACCACCACCATCCACTGGGAGGAATTGCGGAGCCACCAGTTCATGCGCAGCTGTGCCAAGAACAGCCACAGAAGACAGCGCTGACAATCCTGAGAAATGAGAGCTGTAGATGTCGCATGTGAGCACAGCCCACAGCACTACCTCCAAAGTAGCTGCCACAGAGCCCAAGACATGAACGCACTGCCAGGCCGAGGACTCTGTTCCCTGAGCAGACTACGCACCTGAGTCTGAAACTAGATCCTCCAGTCCTTGGTCAATAAAAAATCATACCAGAGCTGTCTGGGACGGGACAAGGTGGCTTATTTGAAGGGTGACCACCCAGCCCAAGGATTCCAACAGCGAGACCCAGGAAGATTAATTCTCAGTACTCATCTAGAGCAGGGTACACTCTGATGCTGTCCTTCCGGAGAATGCCGCAACACTCCCAAACCTAGGAATAGGTGCATGGAGCCGTAGCCATGCCGAAAGGCAAACCATGGAACTGAACATGAGGGTCCAGAATGGCCAACCAGAGAAACCGCAGATGAGGGGGCCAAAGAGGAAAGAGCAGAAACGCTTCCTAGAGAAGTGCAGGAAGAATGCTAAATTGAAGTAGCTCTGCAATATTGCTGTCCAATACAAAGAAAAAATGCAAAAGTGCAATAAAAGCCTTAGAGACACTGCAATATACAGCTAGCTAGAGGTGCCACAGGTACAGTGGAAGCTGGAACTGGTATGCAAGTTTGACCAGTGTCAGAGTGCAATACTAGAAGAGTAGAGCTGATGTGCGAAACCACCACAGCTAACCTTTGGCACTATAGCATAGTGTAAGCTGTCCCAGGAATGCAATGAACTGCTTGTCAAAGTAAGCAATATGGGAGAGTGAAGTAAAATATGCCCCATATGAAAAGGAGGCAAGGGACACAGCTTCAAGCCGCATTGAGCCTGCCATGAGTGGGAAAGCGCAGGGTACAAATGTAACAAAATATATATATATATAATATAATGTACAAACCAGCCTTCGACCTGTAACATAAGTACATAAGTATTGCCATACTGGGAAAGACCAAAGGTCCATCAAACCTAGCATCCTGTTTCCAACAGTGGCCAATCCAGGTCACAAATACCTGCCAAGATCCCAAAAAGTACAAAACATTTTATACTGCTTATCCCAGAAATAGTGGATTTTCCCCAAGTCCATTTAATATAGGTCTATGGACTTTTCCCTTTAGGACGCCGTCCAACCTTTTTTAAACTCCGCTAAGCTAATCGCCTTTACCACATTCTTGGCAACAAATTCCAGAGTTTAATTACACGTTAAGTGAAGAAAACTTTTCTCCGATTTGTTTTAAATTTACTACATTGTAGCTTCATCGCATGCCCCATAGGCCTAGTATATTTGGAAAGCGTAAACAGACGCTTCACATCTACCCATTCAACTCCACTCATTATTTTATAGACCTCTATCATATCTTGCCTCAGACGCCTTTTCTCCGAGCTGAAGAGCCATAGCCGCTTTAGCCTTTCCTCATAGGGAAGTCGTCCCATCCCCTTTATCATTTTCGTTGCCCTTGTTTGCACCTTTTCTAATTCCACTATATCTTTTTAGAGATGCAGTGACCAGAATTGAACACAATATTTGAGGTGCGGTTGCACCATGGAGCGATACAAAGTCATTTATAACATCCTCATTTTTGCTTTCCATTCCTTTCCTAATAATACCTAACATTATAAAAGCTTTCTTAGCCACAGCAGCACACTGAGCAGAAAGTTTCAACGTATCATCGACGACGACACCTAGAGATCCCTTTCTTGGTCCATGACTCCTAACGTGGAACCTTGCATGACGTAGCTATAATTCGGGTTCCTCTTTCCCACATGCATCACTTTGCACTTGCTCACATTAAATGTCATCTGCCATTTAGACGCCCAGTCTCCCAGTCTCGTAAGGTCCTCTTGTAATTTTTCACAATCCTCCCGCAATTTAATGGCTTTGAATAACTTTGTGTCATCAGCAAATTTATTTACCTCACTAGTTACTCCCATCTCTAGGTCATTTATAAATATGTTAAGCACCAGTCGTAGCACAGACCCCTGGGGAACCCCACTAACTACCCTTCTCCATTGAGAATACTGACCATTTAACTCTACTCTCTGTTTTCTATCTTTTAACCAGTTTTTAATCCACAATAGGACAGTACCTCCTATCCCATGGCTCTCCAATTTTCTCTGGAGTCTTTCATGAGGTACTTTGTCAAATGCCTTCTGAAAATCCAGATACACAATATCACTGGCTCACTTTATCCACATGTTTGTTCACCCCTTCAAAGAAATGTAGTAGATTGGTGAGGCAAGGTTTCCCTTCACTAAATCCATGTTGACTATCCCATTAATCCATGCTTCTGAATATGCTCTGTAATTCTGTTCTTAATAATAGTCTCTACCATTTTGCCCGGCACCGACGTCAGACTTACCGGTCATAATTCCCAGATCTCCTCTGGAACCTTTTTTTAAAAATTGGCGTTACATTGGCCACCCTCCAATCTTCCGGTACCACGCTCGATTTTAAGGATAAATTACATATTTCTAACAATAGCTCTGCAAGCTCATTTTTCAGTTCTATCAGTACTCTGGGATGAATACCATCCAGTCCAGGAGATTTGCTACTCTTCAGTTTGTAGAACTGCCCCATTACATCCTCCAGGTTTACAGAGAATTCATTAGTTTTTCCGACTTGTCAGCTTCGAATACCATTTTTGGCACTGGTATCCTACCCAAATCTTCCTCAGTGAAGACCATCTAGCGGTCCAACCGATTCTTTTGCCACTTCCTGCTTTTAATATACCTAAAAAAATTTTACTATGTGTTTTCCCTCCAACGCAATCTTTTTTCGAAGTCCCTCTAGCCTTCCTTATCAGCGCTTTGCATTTGACTTGACATTCCTTATGTTGTTTCTATTATTTTTCAGTTGGTCGTTCTTCCATTTTCTGAAGAATTTTCTTTTAGCTCTAATAGCTTCCTTCACCTCATTTTTTAACCACGCCAGCTGTTGTTTGGTCTTCCGTCCTCCTTTTTTAATATGTGGAATACATTTGGCATGGGCTTCCAGGATGGTGTTTTGAACAGCATCCATGCCTGATGTAAATTTTTGACCCTCACAGTCGCTCCTCTAAGTTTTTTTTTTTTCACCGTTCTTCTCATTTTATCATAGTCTCCTTTTTTAAAGTTAAACGCTAATGTATTTGATTTCCTATGTATACTTACTTCAAAGCTAATATCAAATCTAATCATATTATGATCACTGTTATCAAGCGGCCCCAGCACCATTACCGCCCTCACCAGATCATGCGCTCCACTGAGGACTAGGTCTAGAAGTTTTCCTTCTCTCATCGGCTCCTGTACCAGCTGCTCCATAAAGCTGTCATTGATTTCATCAAGGAATCTTACCTCTCTAGCATGCCCCGATGTTACATTTACCCAGTCAATATTGGGGTAATTGAAATCACCCATTATTATTGTGTTGCCCAGTTTGTTTGCATCCCTAATTTCCTTTAACATTTCTGCATCCGTCTGTTCATCCTGGCCAGGCAGACGGTAGTACACTCCTATGACTATCCTTTTCCTCTTTACACAAGGAATTTCAATCCATAGTGATTCCAAGAAGTGTTTTGTTTCCTGCAGAATTTTCAATCTATTTGATTCAAGGCTATCATTAATATACAATGCTACCCCTCCACCAATTCGATCCACCCTATCACTTTGATATAATTTGTACCCCGGTATGACAGTGTCCCATTGGTTATCCTCCTTCCACCAGTGCTCAGAGATGCCTATTATATCTAATTTTTCATTTAGTGCAATATATTCTCCCATCTTATTTCTTAGGCTCCTGGCATTCGCATATAGACATTTCAAAATGTGTTTGTTGTTCCTATTTACATCATGCTTAGTACTTGACAGTATTAATTTGCAATCTTTTGTCTGATTTTTATTTATATTTAAGGACACCTGATCTACTACAGTCTCTTTTGCAACCTCACTATCAGGATACCCTATCTTCCCTGTTTTGGTGATATCTTTGAAAGATACCTTATCCCGAACCATGCGCTTTTGAGTGACTGTCGGCCTTCCCCCCGTTTCTAGTTTAAAAGCTGTTCTATCTCCTTTATAAATGCCGATGCCAGCAGCCTGGTCCCACCCTGGTTAAGGTGCAGCCCATCCTTTTGGAATAGGCTCCCCTTTCCCCAGAATGTTGCCCAGTTCCTAACATAACTAAAGCCCTCCTCCCTGCACCATTGTCTCATCCACGCATTGAGACTCCGGAGCTCTGCCTGTCTCATTGGCCCTGCGCGTGGAACAGGTAGCATTTCAGAAAATGCTACCCTAGAGGATCTGGATTTGAGTTCTACCTAAATTTGGCTTCCGGAACCTCTCGCCCACATTTTCCTATGTCATTGGTACCTACATGTACCAAGACAGCCGGCTCCTCCCCAGCACTATCTAAAATCCTATCTAGTTGATGCGTGAGGACCGCCACCTTCGCACCAGGCAGGCAAGTCACCAGGTGATCCTCATGTCCACCAGCCACCCAGCTATCTATATGCCTAATGATTGAATCACCAACTAAAACAGCTGTCCTAACCCTTCCCTCCTGGTCAGCACTTGGAGACATATCCTCAGTGCGAGAAAATAGTACATCTCCTGGTGGGCAGGTCCTGGATACAGGAGTATTTCCTACTTCACAAGGGTGATGCTGTCCTTCTAGGCGACCTCCCTCCTCCAAGGTAGCACAGGGGCTACTAGACTGGAGGTGGGACTTCTCTACAACATCCTTGTAGGTCTCCTGTATGTACCTCTCTGTCTCCCTCAGCTCCACCAAGTCTGCTACTCTAGCCTCAAGAGAATGGACTCCTAGCCTCTGAGAGCTAGGAGCTCTTTGTATTGGGCACACACATATGACATCTCACCAACTAGGAGATAATCATACATGTGACACTCAATGCAAAAGATGGATAGCACCCCTCTCGCTGCTGGACTGTTGACTCCATCTTAGTGTTTTTGAGTTTTTCAATAATTTAAAACTCGCTACCGTATTAAGGATATTAGCCTAATATAAAAGTGTCTTTTAGTTTATATAGTATATTGTATGATTTATTTAGTGTTTCCTTCTTAGATGGTAATGAAATGTATTTAAAACTCTGTAAGAGCACTCCGTGCTTGTTACCCTAATTACAACAACTGACTATAAATGAAGAGTTGTCCTAGGGGTGGGCGGGAAGACTAAACTAGATTCTGCAGTGCCTGCTAGATTCTGTTAATGCTGTGGTACAAAGTTTTTAAAACTAAGTGGAAAAGACCATGGAGATTAGTTGATAAAATTTGCTTTTTATATTTGTATTTTGCCTAACACTAACCTAAAATTCCTCCTTTAAACCCCAATCACAAAGCAAAATAGCATTCACTTACCACAGAAATGTCCTCTTCTCTTGGAACTTCTCAGAAAGAAAAGAACCTTCAGGTTGAAAGCCAGGCATCTTCCAGAAAAAAAACTATTTGCTGAAAGTACTGCACCTGGAGATAATGCCCCCATGACAGCACTGAGGTTCCATAGTTACCATGGAGGCCAGAGCACTAGTCCTAGAATATAACAATATGTAACATTTCCCACAGAAATGTGGCGCCAAAGGCACTAAGCCTAGAAATTCCCTACTAAAGGTGCAGGAAAAAAAAAAAAAAGAAAACCTACAGCACCTGGTATTCCCAGGTAGTCTCCCATCCAAGTAGAAACCAGGCCCAACCCTGCTGAGCTAATTTCAGAGGGGATCAGGCACACTCAGGGTGGAATACCCATAGACAATACCTACACTGCCAATATAAAGAGTTCCACAAAGGAAGTGAGGGAAACTTTCAAGGTGTTTAAGCAACTGCCCTCAGAGAAAAAAAACTGAGGAGGACTGTCAGAAATTTGTAAATATATTGCTTTTTCACTTAACATAATTGCATACATAGCTTATACCCTTGTAGAAAGGAACTCTTTAGGGGTAAGGGTATAACTATATTTTTGTAGGCCCTTTCTAACAAAGATCACCACATTATGGCTTTCTAAACTACAAACAAAGGAACTGTGTTAGTTTAAAGAGACATGTGAAAATTGATAAGGAATGTAAGACCAGGAGGAGAGAGAAGGGGGAGAAAAAAAAAAGCCCAAACTGCTGAGACAGAGATGTATTAACGTTTCAAAGACAGGCCTTAGAGCTGAAATAAAAATGTAGCCAGGCATAAGACCATGAATCTGTGAAACTATGAACAAAGAGAACAGAAGAAAGGGGGGTTGGGGGGAGGTGAAGCATACCATGTATGAAACTACTAATCCAGAGTTTTCACATGAAGGTTTGAAGATAAGAAAGTGTAAACCGAGCAGAAGAATTAACATTGACTAGAGGCTCTGTCTATGGAAAATTTTCAGAAGGGACTGACATATGATAACCAGCACTGATGTAATAGGGGGTAAATGTGATCAATATCCAATGAGAAACTTAGGGGCAGACACCTAATCTAACCAGAGAAAAAGAATATATAAACTGTAAAAAATTAAGGAAGGGTGTGCCTGCTTGCTCTCAGAGACACCCATTCTTGCATGAATGTATTTTTTTAAATAATAAAATAATTAAGACTTGTTTCACCAATTTGCTTTTGTAAGAGTGGAGGAGTGGCCTAGTGGTTAGGGTGGTGGACTTTGGTCCTGAGGAACTGAGTTCAATTCCTGCCACAGGTAGCTCCTTGTGACTCTGGGCAAGTCACTTAACTCTCCATTGCCCACCACATTGAGCCTGCCATGAGTGGGAAAGCACAGGGTACAAATGTAACAAAAATAAATATGACAGTCCCCTCTGAAAATTTTCCATCGACCAAGCCTGAACCTCTATCCATTGTTAGTTCTGCTCAGTTTGCATTTTATTATCTTTAAACCTTTATGTGAGAGCTCTGTATTAGTAGTTTCACACATGGCATGTTTCACCTTCCCCCAACCCCCATTTCCTCGGTTCCCTTTTGTTAGAAATAGCTTCACAGTTTCATGGTCTCATGCCCAGCTACATTTTTATTCCAGCTCTAAGGCCCGTCCTTGATACTTTTATGCATCTCAGCAGCCTGGGTCTCTCACCTCCCTCCTGTCTCAACAGTTTTTATCAATTTGCACACGTCTCTTTAAACTAACAGAGTTCCTTTGTTAGTAATTCAGAAAGCTATAATGTGATGATCTCTGTTAGAAAGGGCCTATACAAATATAGTTATATATATTTACACATTTCTCACAACTCCCTACTCTTTTTCTTTGATCCTTTCATTGCTTTTTCATCAAAAAGATTTTATTGAAGATACCATGTTTGAACAAATCGCCCGACACAGGCCGTGTTTCTCCCACCTAGGGCTGCGTCAGGGGCTAATTTGAAACCTTCGTAAAGGGGAAAATATGGTGCATAAAGTCAAGAAAAAAAACAGCTCAAACGGGAATCCTGTAGTCTCTAGTGTACACAAATGGACACACCATTTTTTTCCAGCTTCAATAATGGTGTTAAAGAATTATCTATACCTGAGTTTTCTGCCAATTCATCTGATAGGGTTGAAAGTCCTAGGAGGGCTTTAGTGATTGTCCCATCAGGAGCTGTGTTATTGGGTATGAACGTACAGCATTGCCCCCCCTAGCATCACACATACCCCCCCCCCCCTCAGCTAACATCATGTCTAGTAAACAGCATGCTACTGGTTCTCTTCCTGATACATCTATTCCCATTCCAAACAGAGTATTATGTATGTCCTTCGTATAGGCCTTACCATTAACCTCTTCTGTCTACTTTCTACCAATGATTGTCATGAAAAGCGAAGATACATACCTGTAGCAGGTATTCTCAAGGACAGCAGGCTGATTGTTCTCACATGTGGATCAGCGTCCACAACGGCCCAGGAAATGGCAAATTTTTCTACAGCAAAATTAAAAAAGTTTTGCCAGAGCCTTCTAGCACGCAAACCGCGCATGCGTGGACGACTTCCTGCCCGTCGCATGAGCATTCCCGTTCAGTTTAATCAAAAGCAAATAATAAACAAACAACAACTCCAAAGGGGAGGTGGGCAGGTTTGTGAGAACAATCAGCCTGCTGTCCTCGGAGAATACCTGCTACAGGTATGTATCTTCGCTTTCTCCGAGGACAAGCAGGCTGCTTTTTCTCACATGTGGGGTATCCTAGCAACCAGGCTCACTCAAAATAATTAACATTGGTCAAGTGGGCCTCACAACAGCGAGGACATAACATAGATTGACCTGAAACCATAAACAACTAACTGAGAGTGCAGCCTGGAACAGAATAAAAATGGGCCTGGGGGGGGGGGGGGGGGGTGGAGTTGGATTCTAAACCCCGAACAGATTCTGCAGCACCAACTGCCAAAACCGACTGTCGCGTTAGTAGTGAGATGTGAATTTGTGGACTGATGACTACGTTGTAGCCTTGCAAATCTCTTCAATGGAGGCTGACTTTAAGTGAGCCACTGACGCAGCCATGGCTCTAACATTGTGAGCTGAGACATGGCCCTCCACAGTCAGCCCAGCTTGGGCGTAAGTGAAAGATATGCAATCTACTAGCCAATTGGAGATTGTGGGTTTTCCAATGGCGACTCCCCTCCTGTTGGGATCAAAAGAAACAAACAACTAGGCAGACTGTCTAAAGGGCTTTGTCCGCTCCACGTAAAAGGCCAATGCTCTCTTGCAGTCCAAGGTGTGCAAACTGCTTTCGCCAGGGCAGGTATGAGGACGGGAAAAGAATGTTGGCAAGTCAATTGATTGGTTCAGATAGAATTCCGACACCACCTTTGGCAAGAACTTAGGGTGAGTGCGGAGGACTACTCTGTTGTGATGAAACTTGATATAAGGTGCATGCACTACTAAGGCCTGAAGCTCACTGACTCTACGAGCTGAAGTAAAAGCCACCAAGAAAATGACCTTCCAGGTCAAGTACTTCAAATGGCAGGATTTCAGTGGCTCAAAAGGAGCTTTCATCAGCTGGGTGAGAACGACGTTGAGAGGTTTGACAGGGGGATTTGACAAAAGCAAACCTCTCATGAACCTCTCATGAAGCGAACAACTAAAGGCTGTCCAGAGATAGGCTTACCCTGTACACGGCGATGATAAGCACTAAGGTGAACTCTTACGGAATTGGTCTTGAGACCAGTCTCTGACAAATGTAGAAGGTATTCAAGCAGGGTCTGTGTAGGAAAAAAAAAGAGGATCTAGGGCCTTGCTGTCACACCAGATGGCATTTGAAAAGAACACTTCTTCGTGGAATCTTTTCTGGAAGCAAGCAAGACTCGGGAGACACCCTCCAAAAGACCCAAAGAGGCGAATTCTAAGCTCTCAACATTCAGGCCGTGACAGCCAGAGTCTGGAGATTAGGATGTAGAAGCGATCCCTCGTTCTGAGTGATGAGGGTTGGAAAACAGTCCAATCTCCACGGTTCTTCGGAGGACAACTCCAGAAGAAGAGGGAACCAGATCTGATGCAGCCAGAAGGGTGCAATCAGGATCTTGGTTCCGCAGTCTTGCTTGAGTTTCAGCAAAGTCTTCCCTACTAGAGGTATGGGAGGATACGCATACAGAAGGCCTGTCCCCCAATTTAGGAGAAAGGCATCTGATGCTAGTCTGTCGTGGACCTGAAGTCTGGAACAGAACTGAGGGACCTTGTGATTGATCCGAGTGGCAAAAAGATCCACCGAGGGGGTGCCCCATGCTCGGAAGATCTTGCAGACTATGCCCATGTTCAGCGACGACTCATGAGGTTGCATTATCCTGCTCAACCTGTCGGCCAGACTGTTTACACCTGCCAGATAAGTGGCTTGGAGGTTGCAAGATCCGAGACAACATGGTTTTACCAAAGGGAAATCGTGCCAAACGAATCTCATTGAATTCTTTGACTGGGTGACAGGAGAATTAAATCAAGGACGTGCTATGGACGTCATCTACTTAGATTTCAGCAAAGCTTTTGACACGGTTCCCCACAGGAGGCTCTTGAATAAACTAGACGGGCTGAAGATAGGACCCAAAGTGGTGAACTGGATTAGGAACTAGTTGACGGGCAGACGCCAGAGGGTGGTGGTAAATGGAGTTCGCTCGGATGAGGGAAAGGTGAGTAGTGGAGTGCCTCGGGGATCGGTGGTGGGGCCGATTCTATTCAATATATTTGTGAGTGACATTGCCGAAGGCTTACAAGGTAAAGTTTGCCTTTTTGCGGATGACACCAAGATTTGCAACAGAGTGGACACCCCAGAGGGAGTGGAAAGCATGAAAAAAGATCTGCGGAAGCTAGAAGAATGGCGTAGCGTTTGGCAATTAAAAATCAATGCGAAGACATGCAAAGTGATGCACTTAGGGAGTAGAAATCCACGGGAGACGTATGTGTTAGGCGGGGAGAGTCTGATAGGTACGGACAGGGAGAGGGGGTGATAGTATCTGAGGACCTGAAGGCGAAAAAACAGTGTGACAAGGCGGTGGCCATAGCTAGAACATTGCTAGGCTGTATAGAGAGAGGTGTGACCAGCAGAAGAAAAGAGGTTTAATACCCCTGTATAAGACGTTGGTGAGGCCCCACCTGGAGTATTGTGTTCAATTTTGGAGGCCGTATCTTGCAAAGAATGTTAAAAAAATGGAAGCGGTGCAAAGGAAAGCTACGTGAATGGTATGGGATTTGTGTTGCAAGACGTATGAGGAGAGACTTGTTGACCTGAACATGTATACCCTGGAGGAAAGGAGAAACAGGGGTGATATGATACAGACGTTCAAATATTTGAAAGGTATTAATCCGCAAACGAATCTTTTCTGGAGATGGGAAGGCGGTAGAACGAGAGGACATGAAATGAGATTGAAGGGGGGCAGACTCAAGAAAAATGTCAGGAAGTATTTCTTCACGGAGAGAGTGGTGGATGCTTGGAATGCCCTCCCGTGGGAGTTGGTCAAGAGGAAAACGGTAACGGATTTCAAACATGCGTGGGATAAACATAAATGAATCCTGCTCAGAAGGAAGGGATCCCCAGAAGCTTAGCCGGTGGTGGGAGGCAGGGCTGGTGGTTGGGAAGTGGGGATAGTGCTGGGCAGACTTATACGGTCTGTGCCAGAGCTGGTGGTGGGAGGCGGGGCTGGTGGTTGGGAGGCGGGGATAGTGCTGGCCAGACTTATACGGTCTGTGCCAGAGCCGGTGGTTGGGGGGTGGGGATAGTGCTGGGCAGACTTATACAGTCTGTGCCCTGAAAAAGACAGGTACAAATCAAGGTAAGGTATACACAAAAAATGGCACATGTGAGTTTATCTTGTTGGGCAGACTGGATGGACCGTGCAGGTCTTTTTCTGCCGTCATCTACTATGTTACTATGTAAACATGCCGTGACGGCGAGCCCAAAGCCACATCTGGAGAGGGCAAGATCCGGTGCCCCCCTGCTTGTTGGTGTAGTATATGGCAACCTGATTGTCTGTTTGAATTAAGATTACTTGGTTGGACAGCCGATCTCTGAAACCCTTTAGAGCATTCCAGATTTCTCTTAATTCCAGGAGGTTGATCTACAGACCTCTTTCCTGAAAGGACCAGGCTCCCTGAGTGTGGAGCCCATCTACATGAGCTCCCCACCCCAGGAGAGATGCATCTGTCGTCAGCACTTTTCGTGGCTGAGGAACTTGGAATGGTCGACCCATGGTCAAACTGGATCGAATCATCCACCACTGAAGAGAATTCCAAAAGCTAGTGGACAGTTGGATTACATCCTCTAGATCCCCCCGCAGCTTGAAACCACTGGGAAGCTAGGGTCCATTGAGCTGATCTCATATGTAGACGTGCCATAGGCGTGACATGAACTGTGGAGATCATATGCCCCAGAAGTCTCAACATCTGCTGAGCCGTGACCTGGTGAGACGCTCAAACCATGGACAGAAGGTTGTCCACCCTTGTCTCGGGAAGATAAGCTTGAGCTGTCTGAGTGTTCAACAGGGCTCCAATGAGTTCCAAAGTTTGGACTGGGGTGAGATGAGACTTGGGATAATTTATGACGAACCCCAGTAACTCTAGCACCCGAATAGTCATTTTTATGGACTCCAGAGCACCCTCCTTCGAGGTGCTCTTCACCAGTCAATCATCGAGATAAGGAAACACATGCACTCCCAGTCTGCATAGCGACGCTGCGACTACAGCTAGGCATTTGATACTGAAAGTGCTGTGTTCCTAACTGAAATTGAAGACACTTCCTGTGAGCTGGAAGTACCGAGATGTGTGTGTAAGCATCCTTTAAGTCCAGAGAGCATAGCCAATCGTTTTCCTGAATCATGGGAAGAAGGGTGCCCAGGGAAACCATCCTGAACTTTTCTCAGACAAGAAATTTGTTCAGGGCCCTTAGGTCTAGGATGGGATGCATCCTCCCTGTTTTCTTTTGCACAAAGAAGTACCTGGAATAGAATCCCAGCCTTTCTTCCCCTGGTGGGACGGGTTTGACCACTTGGGCCTTCAGAAGGGCGGAGAGTTCCTCTGCAAGTACCTGTTTGTGCTGGGAACTGTAAGAATGAGCTCCCGGTGGACAATTTGGAGGTTTGGATTCCAGATTGAGGGTGTATCCTGACCGGACTATTTGAAGAACCCACCAGTCAGAGGTTATAAGAGGCCACCTTTGGTGAAAAAATATCAACCTCCTTCCAACCGGCAAGTCGTCCGGTACGGACACTTTTACTAAGGCTATGCTGATCTGGAGCCAGTCAAAAGCCCATCCCCTGCTTTTGCTGGGGAGCCGCAGTAGCCTTAGGCGCACGCTGTTGATGAGAACGAGCACGCTGGGACTGAGCCTGAGAAGCAGGAATGTACCTATGCCTGACCTAGGAATAGGGAGCTCTCCTCTTCCCTCCAAAAAAACTCCTAGATGAGGAGGTAGTAGCAGAAGACGCCCGGTGGGAGAGAGAATCCATAGAATCTTTGTGCTTCTTGAGCTGGTCAACTAGATACTCTACTTTCTCACCAAAAAGGTTATCCCCCCGGCAAGGAGCATCCGCCATCCGCTGCTGGACCAAATGATCCAGGTCAGAGACACGCAGCCATGAGAGTCTGTGCATCACTATACCTTGGTGTATTGCTTTGGTATTACAGCCTGCTCACTTGACCACCACAGACTGCTCAAAGACTAAAATACTACAGATTATTTTAGATTTATATTGGGTAAATGAAACTCTTTATTTGCACTTTAATTGAAGAGTGTATAAGTCATAATGATTAAGAAATACACACACTAATCGAGTACATTACTAAAGGAAGGCTATAGAAAAGTAAAAATAAGAAATATTATATATATATATTGTAAGGAGGTTGGAGGGTCTAAGCAGGTCAGGAGGAGGAATGGGGCCAGACAACATTCCCCACAAGGCCCTGAGAGAAGGAATCGGGGGGGGGGGGGGGATAGGTCCCAAAACCTGGTAGGGACACCACGGGGAAGGGGGGGGGGAAAAGGACTGGAAAGAGCAGCTGCTATGGCAGACGAGGGCCAGAAGGGGGAGCCGTGATGACAAAGCTCAATTCCCTTGGGTCAGAAATCAGTACAAGATTCCTTCCACCTGGGAGGGGGAGGAGGTCTCTAACCAACAGCCTAGCAGAGAAGCAGAGTTAATGGAGTGCTTGGAGGAAGGAGAGTCTGGAGGGCCCAGCACACTAGGTTTGGAGGAACCGGTTGACATGGACTGTAATTGTACTCTGGGGCAGAGTTGCAGGGACTGAAGGCAGTGGGTGGTCACAGGAGTTAAGTAGCTGTGTTGTGGGAGGTGTACTGCCATTCTGCAACCACCCAAGTGGAGAGACTTTTAAAGCTGAAACCCAGGCGGTTGGAACTGGGAAAACTTGGATTTAAAGGGAAGGTTTTTCCTTTTTGTGTTTTGTTTTGGAACTGAATGGGACCTTAACCCCTTTGAACTGAGATTTGTGGAGGAGGGGAAATAAACTGCTTTGAACTAAAAGCTGTGTTGTCTGAAAGGACTTTGTTTTTGGATTGCTGAAGGGAGCCCACCATCCCCCTGAGGGTTTGCTACCAGGATTACAGTTATTACAGTGGCACCCCAGATGGGACCAGATTGAAGCTGAGGCAGCCATGGGCATAATATATATAAGAAATCATATTAAGGGTTAATTCTGTTTAAAGGTGCTCAAAAACTATTTTAAATTCTCAGTCCTGCAAATGAAGGGATGCAAGCTGGAGTTAATTACTCAATGTCTAGCTTGCCGAGCAAAAGGTTAAAAAGGTCAGAGACAGGAATTTCTTTCACCCTTGTGAGTGATGGATTGCTAAATGCTGGCACAGCTGTAAATTATTATGAATGAATAAAGGAATGAGCCAGACATATGACATACTGTAGTTTAAAGCTGAAATAATTTCAGAAGTTCTTGATATGTAGATTTTGTTATAAGGAGATAGCTTAGATATAGATATAGAGACCATTATAAGTATGTAGAATATGTCTTATAAGGATGCTTACTTTAGAATATGCTGTATTCTGTGTAAATTAATAAGTTTTGTGTCTGTGTAGAATGTCTGTTAAATTCTGTATTACTCTTTGTCTGCTGTTTAAGAGGTCAAGCAAGGACTGCAGTGAAGAGGCCAACATGTGTTTTAAGTTATCTGCAGTTCTGGCTGGTTCAATGTATAAGCTGATAGGTGAAAGAGGTCAGGACTAGTCAGCTCTCTTCTCCTTGATTAATTATAGGTAAAATGTAGGAATGGTCTTGAAAGTAATAACCTGATATGTATGCTATTAAGTAAGATTGGCCCTTGACCCCTTTAATGAATGCCAGAGTTTAGTTAGCAGTTAGTACTAGGAATATGAGAAATCAATCATAATAACATGTAAGAGACTGGAGCCCAAATGTCTGGTGTAAGGGGCCCCAGGTCACAGGTCAGTTTAGGATGTCTGGAACCTATGTAACTGATATTTGTATGGAGCTGATTGGTTGAGGCAAGGTAATCAATCTATTCCTTAACCAATTGGAGAGTAAGGGGGCTAGGCTAGGCTAAATAGAACTGTATTTAAGTGGGAGAAGAAGCAGTTTACGTCAGAAGGAGCTCAGAAGAAAGAGAAGGACAGAAGGAACAGACAGAAAAAGGAGAAGACAGCATAAGAAGAGAAGCAGCTGAGACAGAAGCCACAAAGACACAGAGAGCTGAGAAAGAGAAGAAGAGACTTAAGGCTGATGTTCTACTTTGTTTGCTGGCAAATAAAGAAGATTTCTCTCTCATTCTGGTGTGCTGTCTGACTCCTGAAGTATCATAAATTCATGCATCAATTCCTGCAACAATTCTTGGTGGCAGCGGTGGGATCCTGAATCCTGCATTAATCCCAGCACCCAACTGACTGGAGAACATTCGCCGGGTAAGTATTCTGTATTCTGTATTATAATTCTAGCTAGAAAGTTGTAAACCAGCCCCTCAAAAATTGGGGGAAGGAGAGCCTGATCAACTCTCAGCGAAGGCCCTAGTACCTTCTAGTCTAGTGGAGATTAGAAGCGAAACCGCTTAAGCTTATCTGTATCTGAGAAATCTGAAATTGTTGGGTGGGATTTTCTGTATGGAATGTGTGATGCGTGAATGATTAACTGAGTGCGGACTTCTTATAGCTGCGTTTCCAATTAACGCGAGTTCAATTGGCCAGCAACGGAAGGAAGCGATTGCTGTCTGTCTACCTAGTGTCTCGAGAGTGCGGACCCCTTACTGCACTTTTGAAAATTCCCCCCCCCCTCTTTGTGTGTTGTAACTGTAAGCATTATGGGAGGGAAATCGTCTAGACAAATTGATACTCCCCTAGATTGTATGCTTAAGAATTTCAAAAAAGGATTTTTAATTAATGACTATGGACAGACTTTAAGCTCAAGTACTTTAAGAACCTTGTGTGAAGTTGAGTGGCCATCTATGGGAGTGGGGTGGCCCCCTAGTGGCAGCTTAGATATTGAAGTAATCCGGAAGGTCTACAGCATAGTTGTAGGAGAACCAGAATATTCTGAACAACTCCCTTATATAGATTCCTGGGATAGCCTTGTGACTGACCCTCCCTCTTGGTTGAAAACTTATATGGGATCCCCAGTAAAATTCATGTTAGGCCGTGCTCAAAGAAAGATTAGAAAATCTAAACTAGAAGAGGGAAAGAGCCCTAGGAAGCCTACCACCCAATCGGTGGCTTCCGCCCCTACCCTGTCTGAGAAACCCATACTCTCTGATGACCCCTCAGATCTTGAGCCACCACCTTATGGCCCATTGTTGGGGTTCCGTGCCGCCCCTAGAGATCCACGCCGCCCAGCCCAAGCTTCTCCAGTACAGGCTTCTCCGGATAGTTCCTCCCCCACTGTGCGAACCCTACCACATCCTAGGTTGGACTTTTCAGCTAGTCTCTACCCTCCTCTGCCACATCCTTCCCTGTTAACCTCCGAAGACCCGCTTTGGGCTCCACTCCCTGACTCCTCAACTCCTGACAGCCCAGCCTCTCCTTCTAATACCCCTCCCCACTCATTAGGGGCCCGACATCCTTCAATGGACTGACTCACCTGTGACCACCTCTCAGTCTATGAGTACCCCTCCCCATCCCTCAGGGTTTCAACCTACCTCCCCTGAATGGGTTAGACCTGCTGCAATCACCTTTGAGCATGATAGGAGGGTAGCTCCTAGCTCTACCTCAGATTCCATTCCCACCTCCTCGAGAGTTCTGCCACTCCGACAGGTAACTACCACTCGACCGGATCCTAATAATCAGGGTCAGGTTATACAGGCACAGGCCTATCAGTATGTACCCTTCACAACCACCGATCTCCTGAATTGGAAGACGCATTACCCCTCTTATACTGAAAAGCCTCAGGCAGTGGTGGACCTAGTGGCTAGCATTATGGCCACCCATAACCCAACCTGGACTGATTGTCAACAACTTCTCCTGACCCTCTTCACAACTGAGGAGAGGCGGAAGATTTTGCGAGCGCGTGCCCCCGAGGGGACACAGAACCTAGAGGAATGGGTTAGAGCTCGGTTTCCTCGCGCAGCTCCAGTTTGGGATCCAAATAATGGGCAGCACTATGAACTGTTGTCTGGCTATCGCCGGGACTTGCTGGAAGGTATGAGGAAAGGCATAAAGAGGCCCATTAATCTGGCAAAGGTCTCTGAAATTCTCCAAGGGGCAACTGAATCCCCTGGGGCCTTTTTAGAGCGACTAATTGAAGCCTACAGAACATACACCCCATTTGACCCTGAAGCCCTAGAAAACCAGAGAATGGTGAATAGCGCATTGGTGGCCCAGAGTATGCCAGATATCCGGAAGAAGTTGCAGCGTCAGGAGGGATTCGCAGGGATGAATACCACCCAGCTAATTGAGATCGCAACCAAGGTTTTCATTAATAGAGATCAGGAGGTGCGCCGAGAGGCTGACCGGAAGATGCAGAAGAAGGCCGACCTTTTAGCGGCAGCCATTACTAATTCCACCCTTAATCGAGGTCGACCTCTAGCTAATGGGAAGCCAAAGTGGGACCCCGGACCACCAGCCAGGCCCCGAGATTCCTTCAATCAATCCCGGCCAAGGGGGGAGAATCCCAGACCAAGATTGGAGAGGGACCAGCGTGCCTACTGTAAGGAAAGAGGGCACTGGAAAGATGAATGCCCCCAGAGGCGCCAGGGACTGAGAAGGGGACCAGGAGATCGAGGAAGCCGAGGCCGAGTTCGAGAGGGAAGATATGAGCCTGCTGAATCTGACATCATCGGGATAGCCGAGATGGCAGAATGGGACGAATAGGACAGACCGGGTTCCTACAAACTGGGCTCCCAGGAACCTATGGTCAAGTTAACTATAGGGAGCCGCTCAATTCCATTCATGATTGATACAGGAGCTGAACATTCTGTTGTGACGGAGCGATTAGCGCCTGTGTCTGGAAAAACTGTCCGAGTGGTGGGAGCCACGGGGGTGCAGAACCGGAGGCCCTTCCTGACAACCCGTAGATGCCAATTAGGCTCACACACAGTCACTCATGAATTCCTGTATATGCCAGACTGTCCAATCCCTTTGTTAGGTCGAGACCTGCTGTCCAAGCTTAGGGCCCAAATTTCCTTTGACTCTGATGGCCAGACTTCAGTCTCCTTTCGGCCCCCGATATCCAGCCCTAAGGGTATATTGAGTTTCTGCTGCCCCCTTGAAGAAGAATGGCGGCTGCATCAGTCACAGGGCCAAGTTGACCTACCCCTGGCAGATAGCTTTCAAGTCAGAGGGGTATGGGCAGAAGATAATCCCCCAGGGTTGGCCCGAAATATTCCTCCTGTCCATGTAGACTTACTTCCAAGTGCCCGGCCAATCCATCTTCGCCAATACCCAATTCCCCGAAAGGCTCTGGAAGGGATCCAAGCACACCTGAATCGTTTGTTATCCCATGGAATTATTCGACCTTGCCAGTCTCCATGGAATACGCCACTGTTGCCAGTTCAGAAGCCAGGGACTAAGGACTACCGGCCAGTCCAAGATTTACGGGTGGTTAACAAATCCACTATTTCATTACACCCTGTAGTGCCTAATCCATATGTCCTGTTAGGATTGATACCTTCTGGAGCTACCCATTTCACGACACTAGATCTAAAAGATGCCTTCTTTTGTATTCGGGTGGCCCCCGCCAGTCAACTGCTTTTCGCCTTTCAGAGGAGATCCGGGAAATTATAGACCGGTGAGTCTGACGTCGGTGCCGGGCAAGATGGTGGAGGCTATTATTAAGAATAAAATTGCAGAGCATATACAAAAACATGGACTGATGAGACAAAGTCAGCACGGATTTAGTGAAGGGAAGTCTTGCCTCACCAATCTAATGCATTTTTTTGAGGGGGTAAGCAAACATGTGGACAATGGGGAGCCGGTTGATATTGTATATCTGGATTTTCAGAAGGCGTTTGACAAAGTGCCGCACGAAAGACTCCTGAAGAAATTGCAGAGTCATGGAATCGGAGGTAGGGTATTATTATGGATTAAGAACTGGTTGAAAGATAGGAAGCAGAGAGTAGGATTGCGTGGCCAGTATTCTCAGTGGAGGAGGGTAGTTAGTGGGGTCCCGCAGGGGTCTGTGCTGGGTCCGTTGCTTTTTAATGTATTTATAAATGACCTAGAGATGGGAATAACTAGTGAGGTAATTAAATTCGCCGATGACACAAAATTATTCAGGGTCGTCAAGTCGCAGGAGGAATGTGAACGATTACAGGAGGACCTTGCGAGACTGGGAGAATGGGCGTGCAAGTGGCAGATGAAGTTCAATGTTGACAAGTGCAAAGTGATGCATGTGGGTAAGAGGAACCCGAATTATAGCTACGTCTTGCAAGGTTCCGCGTTAGGAGTTACGGATCAAGAAAGGGATCTGGGTGTCGTCGTCGATGATACGCTGAAACCTTCTGCTCAGTGTGCTGCTGCGGCTAGGAAAGCGAATAGAATGTTGGGTGTTATTAAGAAGGGTATGGAGTCCAGGTGTGCGGATGTTATAATGCCGTTGTATCGCTCCATGGTGCGACCGCACCTGGAGTATTGTGTTCAGTACTGGTCTCCATATCTCAAAAAAGATATAGTAGAATTGGAAAAGGTACAGCGAAGGGCGACGAAAATGATAGTGGGGATGGGACGACTTTCCTATGAAGAGAGGCTGAGAAGGCTAGGGCTTTTCAGCTTGGAGAAGAGACGGCTGAGGGGAGATATGATAGAAGTGTATAAAATAATGAGTGGAATGGATCGGGTGGATGTGAAGCGACTGTTCACGCTATCCAAAAATACTAGGACTAGAGGGCATGAGTTGAAGCTACAGTGTGGTAAATTTAAAACGAATCGGAGAAAATTTTTCTTCACCCAACGTGTAATTAGACTCTGGAATTCATTGCCGGAGAACGTGGTACGGGCGGTTAGCTTGACGGAGTTTAAAAAGGGGTTAGATAGATTCCTAAAGGACAAGTCCATAGACCGCTATTAAATGGACTGGAAAAATTCCTCATTTTTAGGTATAACTTGTCTGGAATGTTTTTACGTTTGGGGAGCGTGCCAGGTGCCCTTGACCTGGATTGGCCACTGTCGGTGACAGGATGCTGGGCTAGATGGACCTTTGGTCTTTCCCAGTATGGCACTACTTATGTACTTATGTACTTATGTAATGGGAAAACCCAGTAACAGGAAGGAAGCTTCAGTATACATGGACCCGCCTGCCACAGGGGTTCAAGAATTCCCCCACTATTTTTGGGACTGCCCTAGGACAAGACCTTAAGACTTTTAAATCTGAGCCTTCCAGGCGAGTTTTACTCCAGTATGTAGATGACCTCCTGATTGCAGCAGTGACTCAGGAAGAGTGTTTTGAGGCTACCAGAGAATTGCTGGAGCTACTCTTGGATGCAGGCTATAAGGTCTCACGCTCAAAGGCCCAACTTTGTCAGTCAGAAGTGAAGTATCTGGGCTTTTGTATTTCCCAGGGAAGTCGGAGACTGGATGTCAGTAGGAAGCAAGCAGTTGCTGCAATTCCCCAACCCAAGTCCAGAAGAGAAGTTAGGGAATTTCTGGGAGCAGCCGGATTCTGCAGAATTTGGATTCCAAATTTTGCATTGATGGCGAAACCCCTTTACCAAGCCACAAAGGGGGGTGAAAAGGAACCATTTGAATGGGGACCTACAGCTCAACAATCCTTCATGGCCATAAAGAAAGCCCTACTCCAAGCCCCTGCGTTAGGCCTTCCTGATGTGGAGAAACCTTTCTCACTGTATGTCCATGAGCGACAGGGGGTTGCTCTGGGTGTGCTGACCCAGATGATGGGATCCTGGCAGAGGCCTGTTGCATACCTGTCTAAACAGCTGGATGGAGTGGCTAAAGGATGGCCAGCCTGCATGAGGGCCATTGCAGCAACAGCCTTACTGGTCCAGGAAGCTGATAAGCTGACCTTGGGGCAAGAACTGGTTGTTAAAGTCCCCCTACGCAGTTCTTACCCTCATGGAGTATAAGGGCAACCACTGGTTTACAAATAACCGCATGGTTAAGTACCAAGCTAGCTTGTGTGAGAATCCACGGATACACCTGGAAACAGTGGCTACATTCAATCCCGCCACTCTTTTGCCAGTATCTGAGGGACCACCGGATCATGATTGTATCCAAACCATGGATGAAGTGTACTCCAGTCGACCAGATCTTAAAGATGTTCCGTGGAGGGACCCAGATGTAATTTATTTTACAGATGGAAGCAGTTACGTGGAGAACTCCAAGCGATTGGCAGGCTATGCTGTGGTGACAGAAGACAAGGTGATAGAAGCAAGAGCCCTGCCCCAAGGAACTTCAGCCCAGAAAGCAGAACTTGTGGCCCTCATACGAGCTCTGGAGCTAGCAGCAGGACCGGTAACCAACATTTATACTGATTCCAAGTATGCCTTCACAACTCTACATGCTCATGGAGCTTTGTATAAGGAAAAGGGACTCATAAATGCTGCAGGCCAACCTGTTAAGTATGGACCTGAAATACTTCAGCTGCTAGAGGCTGTGTGGGCCCCTAAGAAGGTAGCTGTCATTCACTGCAGGGGACACCAAAGGGTAGATACTCCAGTGGTCCGAGGGAACCGCCATGCTGATCGGGTGGCCAAGGAAGCTGCTCGAGGACCCCCAGCAAGTACTGTGACTCCCCTGTTCCAGATTCGATTGCAAGAATGGACGCCTATGTACACCCAAATGGAAGAGAAATGGGCTCAAGAGGAAGGTGCGGTAAGGAGACCTGATGGCTGGTTACATCTCCCTGATACCAGAGTTCTGGTGCCACGCCACCTAGCTTGGCCTGTAGTGTCTCAAGCTCATGACCTATCGCACTTAGGGAAAACAGCACTAGCCCGCCTACTCAGTCGAGTAGTGGTGCTGGAAGGATTGGATAGTCTGGTTGCCACTGCCTCAGCCCGATGTACTCTCTGTGCCCAGAATAATGCTCGTCAGGGACCCCGTATTCCACCAGGAGTTCAGTCTAGGGGACTAACACCCTTTGAGTCTCTAGTTATAGACTTCACAGAAATGCCCAGGAGCGGTAGGCTCCGATACCTCTTGGTCATGGTCTGTACCTTTTCTGGGTGGGTGGAAGCATATCCTACAGTCACTGAGAAAGCCACAGAAGTAGCTCGAGCCCTCCTTAGGGATGTCATCCCCAGGTATGGACTGCCCCTTGCCATAGGTTCAGATAATGGGCCCGCCTTTGTTGAAGCTACACTTCAGGCCCTGTCCCGCGCATTGCGCATTACCTGGAAATTGCATTGTGCCTATCGTCCCCAGAGTTCAGGGCAGGTTGAGCGGGCAAACAGAACCTTGAAAAATAGCCTAGCAAAGATTTGTCAGGAAACCCAACTGAAATGGCCACAGGCACTGCCACTAGCCCTCTTCCGCCTCCGATGCACCCCAACTAAAGGAACAGCCCTCTCTCCCTTTGAAATTGTGTATGGGAAGCCCCCAGCCATTTTGCAGGGAATTAAGGGAGACATAGGGATTTTAGGGTCTGCCCAGGTACAGGAGCAGGTAGCCCTCTTGGGCAAGATAATTTCTGAGCTTCAGTCTTATGTGAGAGAAATAAACCCTGTCCCCTTCCAGGCTCAGGTACATTCCTTCCTGCCAGGGGATAGAGTTTGGGTGAAAGACTGGAGGCTCCAGCCTTTGGGGCCCCGATGGAAAGGACCTTTTACTGTTTTGCTTTCTACCCCTGCAGCTGTGAAGGTCGCAGGGATTACTCCATGGGTCCATTGGTCTCGAATTAAGTCTGCTGACCAGACTGAGCCCAGCACGGATCAGACGGAGCCTAGACAGTGGAGAGCAGAAAGTGATCCAGCGGAGCCATTGAAGTTGCGCTTGACCCGAACCAAAGAATCTACTAGCTGAAAAGAAGGGTCAACTGCATACTGCAGGAGCTGCTGAACTTCGGCTTCACACTGAGACTCTTTCTGTCCAGATTCTGGCTTTCTTGGAATTTGAGAGCTTGATCCTTGTCAGTTGAGGGTCTATCCCAACTGGTATAAGAACTCAAAGACTGAGAACATTATATGAGAGTAATCTGTGATTAGCACAGACTGTTGAAATATTATTGCTTAATTAGTTTGCTGTATTTGTTTTAGATTAGGAAGAAAGAAAATGTTAGTAGTTTGGATGCTTTTGTTGTTTTCTACTCCTTGCCTCCTTGTTCCTAAAACCCCAACTCGTTCCAACCTTTGGTTACACTCAGTCCAGGAACTAATTAGCCAGGCAAAGATTACTTCCCCTTGTATTGTGTGTTCCCGATTTTCTCCTTATACTACAGATGTCCCAGCTGTTCCTGTTCCTGTGCAGCTCCCAGCTCTTATACCTCCCTACTTTTCGAGTTCAGGCCCTTGGAGCCAGGATTATACTTGGTGGTCCTTTTATAATGCTACTTCCCCCTCTGACTCTTCTCTAAGGCCAGTTTTTACGTCTCCCTATCCAGCTTCTGGAGTGTTTTGTTTAACAAGAGACATCTCAATTGTTCTTCCCATTCCCTGTAACTATACTAATGTTCTCCCAGAGAAGGAGGAACCTGTGTGGGTAGTTTCTCCAGGTACTCCTATGTGTCCTACTACCATACCTGCAGATTATGACCAAGGTGATTATCTGGCTCCTAACTATACTACTGAGAAGACTATAGTGTCCCATCCTATTTTCTACAAGTAGGGTAATGGTGGTTCATAAGTCTATTCCTAGTTAGGATCACTATAATCTCCAGAGTTTGAGTTGTGAGACTTATCTCTGCATAAGCTGATTTTAGTCTCAAAGGGGGGAATGAGGCAGCCATGGGCATAATATATATAAGAAATCATATTAAGGGTTAATTCTGTTTAAAGGTGCTCAAATACTATTTTAAATTCTCAGTCCTGCAAATGAAGGGATGCAAGCTGGAGTTAATTACTCAATGTCTAGCTTGCCGAGCAAAAGGTTAAAAAGGTCAGAGACAGGAATTTCTTTCACCCTTGTGAGTGATGGATTGCTAAATGCTGGCACAGCTGTAAATTATTATGAATGAATAAAGGAATGAGCCAGACATATGACATACTGTAGTTTAAAGCTGAAATAATTTCAGAAGTTCTTGATATGTAGATTTTGTTATAAGGAGATAGCTTAGATATAGATATAGAGACCATTATAAGTATGTAGAATATGTCTTATAAGGATGCTTACTTTAGAATATGCTGTATTCTGTGTAAATTAATAAGTTTTGTGTCTGTGTAGAATGTCTGTTAAATTCTGTATTACTCTTTGTCTGCTGTTTAAGAGGTCAAGCAAGGACTGCAGTGAAGAGGCCAACATGTGTTTTAAGTTATCTGCAGTTCTGGCTGGTTCAATGTATAAGCTGATAGGTGAAAGAGGTCAGGACTAGTCAGCTCTCTTCTCCTTGATTAATTATAGGTAAAATGTAGGAATGGTCTTGAAAGTAATAACCTGATATGTATGCTATTAAGTAAGATTGGCCCTTGACCCCTTTAATGAATGCCAGAGTTTAGTTAGCAGTTAGTACTAGGAATATGAGAAATCAATCATAATAACATGTAAGAGACTGGAGCCCAAATGTCTGGTGTAAGGGGCCCCAGGTCACAGGTCAGTTTAGGATGTCTGGAACCTATGTAACTGATATTTGTATGGAGCTGATTGGTTGAGGCAAGGTAATCAATCTATTCCTTAACCAATTGGAGAGTAAGGGGGCTAGGCTAGGCTAGATAGAACTGTATTTAAGTGGGAGAAGAAGCAGTTTACATCAGAAGGAGCTCAGAAGAAAGAGAAGGACAGAAGGAACAGACAGAAAAAGGAGAAGACAGCATAAGAAGAGAAGCAGCTGAGACAGAAGCCACAAAGACACAGAGAGCTGAGAAAGAGAAGAAGAGACTTAATGCTGATGTTCTACTTTGTTTGCTGGCAAATAAAGAAGATTTCTCTCTCATTCTGGTGTGCTGTCTGACTCCTGAAGTATCATAAATTCATGCATCAATTC
Source organism: Microcaecilia unicolor (assembly GCF_901765095.1). NCBI lineage: Eukaryota > Metazoa > Chordata > Amphibia > Gymnophiona > Siphonopidae > Microcaecilia > Microcaecilia unicolor. Next base: position 118,816,506 of record NC_044038.1, read on the forward strand.
CTGCAACAAAGCTACCACGGAGCAGCCGGAGTGAAGCTGACAGGGCCACCCTTAGCAAAGCGAAGACCAGCGGTTACCCCAGGTAAGAGGTACCTGAAGGGGGATCAAGGCTGGATTGAAGTGTGAAGCTAAGGGGGGAACATAGGTCATGCAAGGGAACCCAGGCGGGGTCGTGTAAAAGGGGAATGGTGGGAGAAGAGCAGTAAAAATTAGTAATTAGTGGGAAAAAAAAGGGAAAAAAGTGGTATCGCAGTTGGTGTTTTTGGTTTTCTTTTCAGGTTACTCCAGACTGGCAGGATGGAGCAGAAAGAAATGCTTCACTGGATGGCTGCGCAGTTTCAGAAGCAGCAGCAGGGGGCTCAACAGGCCTTGCAGCAAGTGGTGGAAGCTGCCAAGGAACAGCATGTACCTCTGCTCCAGGCAGTGCAAGGTCAGATGCAAGCCATAGGGAGCCTGTTGGAAAAAGTTGCAGCCCCGGGTACAGTGGCCGGTTTACCCATGAGGGTAGGAACCACTCCTTTTGAACCTTTTTTCTTTGGGACGAATGGGGGAGGGTGATGATGTGGATGACTTTATTGCTACATTTGAGAGGATTGCGAGGGCCGTGCAATGGCCAAAAGAACAGTGGGCTGTTCAACTGGCGGGAAGCCTAGCTGGGGAAGCTCTGGCTGCGTACAGGGCCATGCCTGCGGACAGCTCCATGGATTATGAGCAGGTAGTGGCGGCCATTAATAATAGATTGGGGCTTACTAGAGACCATTATAGGAGACTTTTTAGGGAGACTACTACGGGGAGGGAAGTGCGGCCCCGGGCCTATGCCCAGAGACTGAAATACTTAGCCTATAAATGGTTGGAGCTGCAACAGAAGACTGCAGAACAGGTTGTGGAGGAGATTATAGTGGAACAGTTTTTGTTTGCCATACCCACCCCGGTGCGCGAGTGGCTCATCAAGCAAGGGGTGCACTCATTGAAAGGGGTGATTCAAGGAGCTGAACTGTATTTTGAGGCAGGAAGACATCCTACTAACCTCTTTCTCCCTAGTAGCAAAGAGGGTATGGGTCAAGGGGGAAGTACTCATGCCAATACGGGGACCAGTGGAAAAAGGGAGGAGGGTCGGAGGGACCAGGGGGAAGAAGGTGTTTTAGATGTGGGAAGCCGGGTCATATGCTGAAGGAGTGTAGGGAAAGACTAGGGTTTGCAGGACATATGGGAACAGACCCCGAGGATTTCTTTTTCCTGGAGGTTCAGGTGGGAGGAGTGACAGTTAAGGCACTGTTAGACTCGGGGGCCAATCAGTCTATGATGTCCCGGGCCCTGTGGAATAAGATCCAGAGCACATTCGTGGGGGAAGAGGGAGGACAGCATGGAGGTATGATTCAGATTAGGTGCATACATGGGGCTTCAACCGCCTACCCGGTGTTCAGGATCCAACTACGGAGCCCTCTGGGGAGAGGGTGGCTTAATGTGGCGATCCTGCCAAAACTGCCTTTTGACCTCATTTTGGGGAGGGAGTGGGAGCTGTTTGTATGGGGGTTGAAAGGGGTCACAGGGTGGGTGACTACCCGGGCTCAGAAGGCTCGGGGTGAGTCTCAGGTTAGGGGGGAGGATTCGGTAGGTCAGCTCTTCCATTTCCACGAGGAGATAATAGGAGAACCGGGTAAAGGGAGGAAGGCTAGAGAAGCACGGCGGGCGGAGAGGCATAGCCGGGCTAGGGCCCTAAGGAGGTTGGGGGAAGGAGAGGCTATGCCCTGGAGGCCACAAGAGGTGGTGGAGAGATTTCCCTCTTTTGGCCAGGAGCAGAGAGATGACCCGGTATTAAAAAGGGCCTGGGAACAAGTGGAAGGGGGGCATTCAGGTGGGTTTCCCCGTTTTCAGGTGGAGGGGGTATTGTTGTACCGGGAAATACAGGATCCGGTGGGGGGACCCGTGCGAGGACAGCTGGTAATTCCCAGGGTCTTTAGGAGCCTTATTCTAAAAGGGGCCCATGATCATCCTTTAGCAGGGTATAAGGGCTCCCAGAGTACATTGAAACAGGTGCTGGAGCGTTTTTATTGGCCTGACGTACATAGGGAAGTCCAGAATTATTGCCAAGGTTGCCCCTCCTGTCAGCGGTTGGTGGAACGATACCCTCCCAGGGTACCTATGGTACCATTGCCTATTATTAGGGAACCTATGCGAAGTATGGTTATGGATCTTGTGGGACCCCTCATCAGAACACCTAGGGGTTTTGCATACATTTTAGTAGTCATGGATAGGGCCACTAGGTTTCCCTGGGCCTTCCCAATGAGAAATATAAAAGCTACTGGTACAGCAACAGAATTGGTCAAGCTTTTCTGTGAAGTGGGATTCCCACGAGAAATACTTATGGATCAAGGGTCCAATTTCGAATCTAGACAGTTAAGAGAGCTGTGGGAAGCTTTTAACATACGCCACATTACCACAGCTGCCTATCATCCCCAGACAAACGGGATGGTAGAGTGATTTAATAAAACCCTTAAGCAGATGTTAAGGAAAGGCTTGAAAGGGCAATATGAGGAGTGGGACCAGTTGCTACCCTATGCTTTATATGCATGTAGGGAGAATATCCAAGCATCCCTAGGGGTATCCCCCTTTGAATTGGTCTTTGGACGATTGCCGCAGGGCATTCTGGACATAATTCAGGAGGCGTGGGTGGAGAGAGAGGAAGAGCCAAGGGAGGTTAGTACATACCTGAGGGAGTTAAGACCAAGGATTCAGAGGGTCACGGCGTTTGCTCAGGATACCCTGGGGCAGAGCCAAGAGAGCCAGAAAGGGTATTATGACAGGGGCACAAAAGTAAGGAAATTTCAAGTAGGAGATAAAGTGCTCGTCATGGTGGCCTCAGACCCCCATAAGTTTACTTCCCAGTGGAAGGGACCCTGCGTGGTGACAGCCAAAGTAGGCCCATGGACATATCGGGTTAAGCATGCGAAAGGTAGGATTCAGACATACCATGTAAATATATTAAAACCGTGGATAGAAAGAGAAGGGTTTGGGGTAGTCCCTGAAGAGGAGTTGGGTCCTCAACTGAGTGATGTACAAGAGGCGGGGGAAACCCGTTATCAGCGGGTCTCTATCCCCTGGGCAGATGCAACGAGTAAGGGAAATGATAGAGGAGTTTCAGGATGTTATCAATCCCCTACCTGGGGAAACCCATTTGGTGGCCCATGATATCATCACCGAGCCTGGTAGGATTGTAAGGCAGAGGCCCTATAGAAAACCCGAATTTAAGAGAAAGGAAATTATAAGGCAGGTAAAGGAAATGCTGGACTTAGTTATCATAGAGGAATCGGTTAGTCCCTGGTCCAGTCCGGTGGTGTTGGTACCAAAGAGTGATGGGTCCCAGAGGTTTTGTATAGATCTCAGAAGGATGAATGCCATATCCCGGTTTGATGCTTATCCCATGCCCCGGATAGATGACTTACTTGACAAACTGGGGCGTGCTCAGTATTTAACTACCTTAGATCTTACGAAAGGGTATTGGCAAGTGCCGCTGACAGAGGAGGCTAAGCCCAAAACAGCCTTTGGCACCCCTATAGGGTTATTCCAATTTAGACGAATGCCATTTGGGTTAAATGGGGCGGCGGCGTGCTGCCAACGATTGGCTGATCAGTTGCTGAGGTGGCATTCTGACTACGCAGCCGCGTACATGGATGATATTGTCATTTTTAGCTCAGATTGGGAGTCCCATTTGCCCAGAGTCAAAGCTGTGCTAGAAACCCTCAGGCGGGCAGGCCTAACAGTGAACCCAAAGAAATGCGTGTTTGCTAGTGAAGAGGTAAAATACTTGGGATATATTGTGGGAGGGGGAGTTATCAACCCCCTAAGGGATAAAGTGCAGGGAGTGCGGGATTTTCTGCTGCCCCATACCAAAAAACAATTCAGGGGGTTTTGGGGGCTGATAGGATATTATCACAGATTTATCCCTAGATTTGCGGAGAGATTAAGCACCCTAACTGACATGCTGAGGAAAAGTTGCCCTAATGTCCTAAATTGGACAGAGGCAGGTCGTGGGGAGTTCCAAATGTTGAAAGACCTCCTGTGTCAGGAACCGGTCTTAAAAGGAATAGATTTTGAGAAGCCCTTCCTGTTACAAACAGACGCATCAGAGACGGGCTTGGGGGCTGTGTTATCCCAAGAGTTTGGAGGGGAGGAGCACCCTGTCCTTTTTCTGAGTAGGAAACTGCACCCGGCAGAACAGCATTACGCTGTTATAGAGAAGGGGTATTTGGCTATAAAATGGGCTATAGAAGCTCTGAAATACTATCTGCAGGGCAATCCTTTTGTTTTGATTACTGACCATGCGCCTCTGAAATGGCTCCAACAAATGCAGGGTCAGAATGCCAGGCTCACCCGCTGGTATTTAGTGTTATAAGCTTTTTCCTTTGAGATACAGCATAGGGCGGGGACGGCTTCACGGGAACACTGACGCCCTGTCCCAAATTGCGAACTCCCCAGCAAGTAGCCTGGAGGAAGCATGGAGTCGTAATTATTTGAAGGGGGGGTGTAAGGAGGTTGGAGGGTCTAAGCAGGTCAGGAGGAGGTATGGGGCCAGACTACATTCCCCACAAGGCCCTGAGAGAAGGAATCGGGGGGGGGGGGGGGGGGTAGGTCCCAAAACCTGGTAGGGACACCACGTGGAAGGGAGGGGGAAAAGGACTGGAAAGAGCAGCTGCTATGGCAGACGAGGGCCAGAAGGGGGAGCCGTGATGACAAAGCTCAATTCCCTTGGGTCAGAAATCAGTACAAGATTCCTTCAACCTGGGAGGGGGAGGAGGTCTCTAACCAACAGCCTAGCAGAGAAGCAGAGTTAATGGAGTGCTTGGAGGAAGGAGAGTCTGGATGGCCCAGCACACCAGGTTTGGAGGAACCGGTTGACATGGACTGTAATTGTACTCTGGGGCAGAGTTGCAGGGACTGAAGGCAGTGGGTGGTCACAGGAGTCAAGTAGCTGTGTTGTGGGAGGTGTACTGCCATTCTGCAACCACCCAAGCAGAGAAACTTTTAAAGCTGAAACCCAAGCGGTTGGAACTAGAAAACTTGGATTTAAAGGAAAGGTCTTTCCTTTTTGTGTTTTGTTTTGGAACTGAATGGGACCTTAACCCCTTTGAACTGAGATTTGTTGAGAAGGGGAAATAAACTTGTTTTTGAACTGCTGAAGGAAGCCCACCATCCCCCTGGATTACAGATAGATAGATATAGTGAAAATGAGACTTCTGCTCCCACTCTCCAGCCGGCCTCAGTGGCTTGTGGCCTCTAAATAGGCCTCCAAACAATCTCTTCCCAGCATCCTGAGCAATCCAACCTCAAGCTCCTGGGCCCCTTTCTCACTCAGGGTGAGCTGGTTCTCAGTATGCAAATTGTATGCAGATTAGCATGTTATCCTTTCATGCTCAGGGTGACCTGGTTCTCCAGAGGCAAAATTAAACAGGTCTTACCAACAGCATATTCAGGCAATTCTTTATTCCAGCCCCTGGGCACAGTTCTTCTAGCTTAAATACTTTATACATTTACATATCTTCACACAGCCTCCCCACACAGATTCCTGGGCTCAGCATTAACCTCAATACTTTGGGGACTTCTAACCCCAGGCTTTGCAGCCTGCTTCTCAGTACTGGGAAACACAGCCCCCCTCCTTTGAACACCCAGTCCTTCCTTCTTTGGACACCCAGTCCTTCCTTTGAACACACAGTTCCTCTAAGTACTGAGGCTACACAGTCCAACACTAATGCTTTAGGGACTTCTTACCCTAGCCTGTTTTCCTTCCTTGAGCACAGTGTCCACCACAAGTCCATAGGGTTTAGCCAGTTCTTTCCAGGGGGATCCTCCTTCTTCAGCTACCAGCTCTCTTCTCTTTTTTTTCACATCTCAGGTGGGTTATAAAGTGGTTAATTAGCTACACAGGACCCAGCCCATAACCTCCTACACCTGTGGACCTCCCAGGGCTCTCCCTGGTCCTAGTGTTGCTTACAGTTACAACACACAAAAAGGAAGGGAATTTTTGGAAGTGTGGTATGGGGTCCACACTCCCGAGACAAAAGGTAAACAAACAACAATCGCTTCCTTCCGTCGCTGGCTAGTTGAACTCGCGTTAACTGGAACCGCAGCTATAAGAAGTCCACACTCATTTAATCATTCATGCATCACACACATATACTGTACAAAAAATCCCACCCAACAATTTCAGATTTCTCAGATACAGATAAGCTCTGGCGGTTTCCCTACTAATCTCCACTAGACTAGAGGTACTAAGGCCTTCGCTGAGAGTTGATCAGACTCCCCTTCCCTCAATTTTTGAGGGGCTGGTTTACAGTTTCCTAGCTAGGATTACAATACAGAATACAGAATACATACCCGGCCAGTATTCCTCAGGCAGTTGGGTGCCAGAAATTGATGCAGGGTTCAGGATCCCACCGCTGCCACCAAGAATTGTTGCAGGAATTACCACTATTGTTAGCAGAATCTGTGGTACTTCAGGAGTCAAACAGCACACACCAGAATGAGGGAGAAATCTTCTTTATTTGCCAGCAAACAAAGTAGAACATCAGCACTAAGTCTCTTCTTCTCTTTCTCAGCTCTCTGGATCTTATGGCTTCTGTCTCAGCTCCTTCTCTTCTTCTTAGCTCTCTCCTTCTAACGTAAGCTGCTTCTGCTCCCAGTTATATACAGTTTTAAACCCCTCTAGCCCCCCTTACTTTCCAGATGGTAAAGAATAGATTGATTACCCTGCCTGAACCAATCATCTCTACACATATATTCAAAATATCAGTTACATAGGTTTCAGACATTTCCTAAACTGACCTATGACCTGGGGCCTCTCACACTAGACATTGTGGCACCTATCTCTTGCATTTTATTATTCACATAATCAGTTTCCCAATCAACTTCATACTAACTGGGTTCTGGCATTCATTAAGGGGTCAAGGGCCAATCTTGCTTAATAGCACACAGATATAGTTTGTTATTACTTTCAGGACCAGTCCTACACTTAGCTATTCATCAATGAACAAAGTTGACTTTTCCTGACCTCTTTCACCTAGCTAGGACTGTGGATAATTCAAACCAGATGATCTATTTAAACTTGCAGAAATATCACTTGAAAGGTCAGACAAAGTTGAATTGAAAAGATATTCTACATAGAAATAGAACTTATTAATTACACAGAATAAAACATATTCTAAAATAAGCAGAAATCAGAATTCCTTATAAAACAAAATCTAACTCATCTAGAATATCTATATCTAGAATTATTTAAATCTACTCTATTTTCTTCTAACCAACATTAGCCTAATCTTTTTAAAACTATCTTCTAACACTGCTTGCTTGTTGATCCCTCGAGATTATCCACTATGCCCAATGGCCTCCAGACGTGGTAAATAATTACTTCTCTCTGACCTTTTAAACTCTAGTCTAGCAAAAGTTAGACATTCTTGAGCAATTAAAAACAGATGGCATTCCTCCACTTTACAGGACTGAACCAAATTTAAACACCAATTAATATGACTTCTTTTGCCCAAGCTGCCTCACTAGCGACCTCCACCTATTCTCCTAGCGCCCTCTAGTGGCCTACCCTGGACATTTTTAAGGGAACAGCGCCATCTAGTGGCCTGTCCCGGCTAGGACAGCCTCTTATTTATCACTATATATATATATATATATATATCTACTAGTAAAAAAGGCCTGTTTCCGAAACCAATGAAACGGGCGCTAGCATGTGGGTTTTTTTGTGTGTGTGTGTGTGTATGTATGTGTCACAGAGTTATTTTGTGTGTGTGTGTGTGTGTGAGTGTGTGAGGGTGCAGTGTGTGTGCAGGTTGTTGATGTGTGTCTTTTTTTGTTTTGTTTTTTGCTTGGGGGTTGGGGGATGTGCTGTGCTGTGCTGTGCTGGCAAAGTGGGTTGGATTGGTGTGTGGCTTTGAGGGTGTGTTTCTGTTGTATTGTGTGTGTGTGGTTTTGTCTGTCAAGGAGGTTTGTGGAGGGGGGTCTTTCTGTTGGTGAAATGTAAATGTGGTGGTAGGGGGTGTCAGCCTTTGTTGAGTGTTGTTTTTTTTTTGTGTTGTGCTGAGGCAGCAGTGTTGTTTTAGATGGGCGGAAGGTTGAGGAGCACGTTCTTTGTCTGTCGGTATTTTTTGGCCGTTTCAGGGCTGCTGTAGGGGAATGCTGGAAGAGAAATGTGCTGTTGGAAGCAGCACCATCTTTTTCCATTGGGCTGGGGTTCTGGGCATCCTGGAGGTGGGTGACGGCTTGCCTGAGGATGGGGATGGTTGTTTTAAGTTGGCGGAAGGGAGAAGAGCACGGTCTCGGGCCGTCGGGGGGTGATCCGGTATGTTTGGTCCATTTCAGGCCGGCTGCAGGGGAATGCTGGAACATTTATGCACTGCAGGAATCAGCGCCGTCTTTTTCCGGGTGCTCGGGGAATCCCCGAGGTGGGAGACAGCTTGCCTGAGGCTGGGGATGGTTGGGCACGTCCTTGGCCGCTTCGGCAAAAGAGGAAGGGTGTGGGGAGTTACCTGCAGCCGCCTGAGAAACCATGTATTCTTTGTTTGTTTTGTATTATTAGTTTGCATTTCTGTTGAAGAAAGAGTGGATGCCCTTCTAATGATGGAGGTGGTGCGTCGGTGTGCGGTTGTTTCGTTAGTTTGGCAGCCAGTCTCCAGCGATTCCTTGGTCACTGTTTGCTGCTGGCTGGGTCGCGGGTAATCCTTCCAGCTGGGCCGCAGCTTGTTCTTGTCCCAGATAGTGACGGGCACGTTGTTTTCCGGCTCCTCTGACTCCATGTCAAGCGATCCCAAATATAGTTTGTGCTATAGGCCCTCTGGCACTCTTCTGTACTGCATTTAGGCATTTAAAAATTCCCCCCCCCCCCTCCCTTGGTCTATTTTTGCACATACCCACAGCAGGAATATTCTTCTCTCGTTCCAGCGGTGGTTCTGTGCTCTCCGTGCTGCACAGATAATGAGCCATTCTGCTGGGGAATGCTCCTCCCTTATTGTCAGGTAGTTTCCTCTGATTGGTCCGTCTTACGTTGCCTAGTGTTGCCTGGGAACGGTGTTGTGATGGTCCTTTGTGTTTCAGAATGTTGAGGGTGTTTTTTCTGATTGGTCCGTCATGCGAGGGCGGGGCAGAGAGACATGGTCAGTGTTCTGGCTTCACCACCATGAATCCATGAACCCTTCAGTGAGTGACTGAGTGACTTCAGAACGTTGTCTTCAGAATGTTGAGGGTGAGTTTTATTATAGTAGATAGTAACCAGGCACCTCTTTTGTGCAGCCAAGGATAAAACAATCTCCTTCAGCCACAGGCTCCCGGTACAATGAAGAAATAGATGTCCACCAGTACCTTCAATCTTAAGGTGTAATCCGTTGGGTTGGTCGTGAGCCCTTGGGCCCTGGCCGAGGCCAGCAGGGCGCCGACCCAGGCCAAGGGGAGACCGACCCACCACCGCACACCCCAGCTACACAATACCCCCTAAGCTACCCCTCCCCCCAGTCCCTCAGGAAGAAGGGAAATAGGCATACAGGCGGGCCTCGCGGCCGAACCGGAACCCACGCACACAGAGCCACTCGTGCGAGCCTCATGGCTGAACTGGAACCCAATCACACACAGGGAGGGGTGAAAGAACCCAGAGGGCCCCAAGATGCCAGACATGCGCTGAACACCAGCAATAGGGCAGAGAGGGAAACAAAGGACCAGAGCGGGCCATGCCCACGCAGGGGACTAGCGCAGGACAGGGGAACTAACACAGCAACCCCCCCCCCCCACCAGGGTAGGAGCCCCAGGCAGAAGCCAGAGGAACCAAACACAAAAGGAAGGCAGAAAGCCTTTGCCTCAAACCCACTGTAGACAGAGGCACACAGAACACAAAGGGTTAAGCTTGTAGAGCCAGCAGAGAGAGAGAGTGCCATAAATCAACAAACAATCAGAGAGAACGCTTCCCCTCCCGAGAGGGAGTGGGGCCCATCCAACAAACACACTGGCAGAGGCAGGAATACAATACACACAGTACACAAAGGGTTAAACTCACTGAGCCAGCAGGCCGGGACACTGGGGAGAGAAATCCTTAAAACAAACAAACAAAGGAGAACGCTCTCACTCAGCCCAGAGCCCCGGAGGCTAAGCAATGCCCAGCCCCCACTAAACAAACGAGCAGCTGACCCTGATTACAGAGCTAGGCACACACACACACACACAGCAGCAGCTAACCCAGAGGGAAGGAAAAGAATACTCTAAATCAACACAGATCCCTGTCAGAACCTAGAGCACGTTCTGAGAGAAACCTATCAGGCTTTCCTGTTACCACCAAATAAGTAACGCAAAAGCAGAGAAACTCTTCAGCTGCAGGCTAAAGTACTATCCCCTGACGTCAGCACAACCCCTGGCAGCCAATCAGAAGAGACGTCCCCCCTCCCCCTCAGCCAAACCGGCAGAATCATAACATCAGGACTTTTATTCCATGCAGGTTTCTAGTACACAGTTCCAACAGCAGCATAGCACATGCCAGGATTCAATACAGGCTTCAGTCTGGGCTCTTTATCCAGTGCACAATAAACAGTAATTCAATTCCCAAGACAAACAGTTCTTTCAGTTCATCATCACAGTTCAGTCACCAAGCAGCAGTTTCTACCTTCTATCCTCTTTACCTTCAGGAGAGTTCAATATTTTAGGGACTCCTTCTACCCAAGGGTTTTCCCCTGCATCAGCTTCACAGTGAATTCAATACTTTGGGACTTCCTCTCACCCAAGGAATTTCAGCCTGTTTCGGTACTTTAGGGACCTCCCTGCCCAAGGGTTTTCAGCCTGCTTCTCTCTCCTAAACTGAACTGAACTCCACTGCTGGGACTCCTTCCCACCTGCCTAATCAATCTCTGGCTTCAGCTACTACAACCAATCATTCTCCTTCCATTAGCTTCCTCACACCCAAACCAGCTGAATTAAGCATTAGACTAATGAAACCAATGATGAGCTCCTGCACACAGGGTTTCCTAACTCTCTTTCCGCCTAGTGGCAGCCACTCTACACAACCTGCCAGCTTACACCCATGTCTTCCCCGATTGCAGCTAGGAGTCCAGTCCAGGTTCTTCATCTCACCCTCTGGCTCCTTGCCTGCAATGCCTTCTGGATGTGACTTTATCACAATATATATATATATATATATATATATATATATATATATATATATATATATATATATATATATATATATACAGTGCAATCCGCTTAAGTGCAAGGGCCTGGGACCGAAGAAATACATGCAGTTAACAGGAGCGTGCGCTTAAACGTTGTGAGCCAAAGAAGCTTGACATCTGATAAACATATGAACAGTACTGTTTATTAAATGTACACACTATACAGTCTCTGTTATCTGACATTTGGCTTTCTTGAAATAGTCAGTGATAGTCCTCTGCACACTACGGTGTCTTTGAGTTTCATAGACTAAGTCTGCCAGACGGTAAAATCGTTCATAGCACTGACATCCAGCGTTCTCCAGATAGGCCCGAATGGTGCTGAGACCCTCCAGCGCTGTAACAAAAGTGGCAGGAGGTTGTTGAATTGGTGCCTCGCTGCTCATCTGATCACCTTGTGATAAACATAGTGTCTGCCCTTACATGAGGAGGCCGCCAGAGGGCGCTCTCCCACTGAAAACCGGGAAAATGCCCATTCTTGTCACTAGAGGGAGCTCCAGTGATCTAGCTGAGTATTGACGTGCATGGACCAGTAGAGGGAGCTCCAAGGAGATAGCTGGGGGAGAGAGAAGAGACTTCTAGACCCAGATCTTTCTGGAACCAGAGGGGTGAGGTCTCAAGAGGTGGGGAGGTTTAGTGGACACCTCATAAATAGCTTCCTCTCAGTAGAGGAGGGAGTTTTGCCTGAGGGAGAGAAAATGGGAGCCTGGAGGCCTGAAGCCTGGACTGTGTGTCCCGGGGCTGAGGAGGAAGGACTGTGTGTCCGAGATGCTGAAGCAGGCTGAAAGTCCTGGGGTAAGGGAAGACCCCAAAGTATGGAGGTTGGAACTGGGAAAGGTTTAAAGTGAACCAACAGCCGTGGGGTGGAGGATAGGACCGTAAGGTTAATGTGAGTAAAGAAGGTCCTATCCAGGGGTGGAGGCTGTTATACCCTGAGACCCAGGTGTCCCACAGTAAATGGTCTCAGGGGGGGTGAATTTGCAGTAAAAGAATAATAGTTGGAAAGCCAGGTTCCCACTAGACTGGAGCATAGTCCAATAAACTGAATTTACATGTAATCAGCTAATCTGCATATTTCTGTAAGCAAAGGAATCCGCGCTATCTTCCAGAGAAGGGTGACCAGGGGACCCCACCAGGAGAACTGGTAAGGTGGGTCAGTTACCAGGAGATACAGCGGGGAGGCCGGGCCAGGACTGAAGGTTAATGAAGAGGTCACCCTGAGGGAAAGGGAGGACCAAACATAGAGGCCTGAGTCACCAGAGCCCTAGAGCAGTCTTGTTTCAAGGTTGTTCCCTGAAGCAAAGGACTGGTCAGGCTGGGCAGGAGCCACTAGAGGGCCACTGCACACCGGAGAGAACCCCTGCGGGCTTACAACCTGCTTAATCGCCAGCCGTTGCCTGCGTGTAGGCGCATAGGTTGACATCCGTGCTGTCGCCGGCTGTCTGTAGACTGCAATCGACAGCTACGTATTAGTGGAACTACTCTTTGCTAACACCGGCTGGGCTGTCAGTAGCTTGTTGATCTGCCGCAATGGCTGCATCCGTTTGGTCCTTGCCCACATCCTTGACAAAGCGTGCCTGCCTGTAGCATTTGACAATGGTTGCCTGTGTGACCCGGTTCCAGGCTTCTTTCTGCAGGTGTAGGGAATCCAACAGGGGCAGAGTATGAGCCAGTTCAATGGCACGTTTATTATCACCAGTCTGTCCGTCCATAAGGTCCATCAGACGACGTAGAAGAAGAGCACGATAATGTGTTTTGAAATTGGCTATGATGCCCTGATCCAATGGTTGGATCAGAGAGGTAGTGTTTGGGGGCAGGAAGACCAGCTTAAAGTGAGACAGCCTGACATGAGCAGTGTGTGCAGCAGAATTGTCGCAGAGCAGCAAAATGGGACACTTTTGTGCCCTCATTCTGGTGTTTAATTCCTTTAGCCACTGCTTCCAAAGGTCCCCAGTCATCCATTAATTGGTGTTCGCCTGGTATGACACAGGGATCCGCTTCACGTTCTTGAAGCAACGGGGCTGTTTGCTCTTGACCAGGGGTTCCAACTTCTCACCCCCATCCATATTGCAGCATAGGAGGATGGTCAGTCATTCCTTCGACGCTTTGCTTCCCGTAGGTTTGGCCTGCTTGAATGCCAGTGTGCCATCAGGAATGGTTCGCTAGTAGAGGCCGGTTTTGTCGGCGTTGAAAATGTCACGAGGTGCATACTTGTTCAGGATGGAAGGAAGAACTGACACCACCCAATTTTCAGCCCCCGAGTCATCAGCGTCTTGCCTCTCACCGTGCTGCTTCTTAAATGTAATGTTGTTCCTCCTTTTCCATCTTTCCAGCCACCCGACAGTGGCTTTGAACTCAGTTAGCCCAAGACAGCCAGCTAGCTGGCCAGCTTTCTCCATGAGCAACGGACCACTTACAGGAAACTGTCTGCTCCTGACCTGTGAAAACCACCGAAAGAGAGCCTCTTCAACCTCCTCAGCTTTTCCCGCCCGCTTACGTTTCCGTTGTGGGTTTCTGTTGTTTCACCAGTCTCCCAGAAGCTGGTCTTTCCGCTTCGAGATACGCGAAATTTGACTGGGGTTCACGCCATATTCTCGAGCAATAGATGCTTGACTCTGCTCGTTTTTTAATTTCTTAAGCACTTCTATTCTGTCACACAAGGTTAAAGTCTTACTTTTTCGTCGCTCCATGGCACACTGTAACCGCCTTTCCTTCGTGCCTGTGGACCGTTAACCAACGAGACTTCGGACCCCTTGGTCACGTGGCAACAGAGCGGGAGGGTCGGCAGGAGCATCCCCTGTGCTCTCGAAGGCTCTTTGCAAAATTTCAGCAAAGTGTTGGCTGGGAGCAATACCGCTTGCAGCCACCAGAGGGAGCACGCCATGGAAGTCGGAAAGGAGTCAGATTTGCTTCCCTGCACCCGGGCAGCAGTTCCACAGGGTCGGACCGAAAAGCTGAGTCTCTCCCCTCCGGGGGGGGGGGGGGGGGGGTGCCTGACTTTTCATTCCCACGGGTCGGAGAGGTTTCTCCGGATTACTATGTTGCTGGTTTCCACCAGTGACCGGGGCGCCTCGACCGAGAAGCCTGCCCAGGCTCAGAGGGACCTCCACGGGGCTAGTCCAGAAGGGCATCACCCCCCGCCCTCGGACCCAGCCGTGGAGGGCGCTCCGGGGCCGCAGAAAGAACGGCCCCGCACGGAAGTCGCCGGGAAGGGGAGAGAAGGTCCCGAAAGCCCGTCTGCCCTCAGAGAGCCATCCCTGGGCTCCCCGAGAGGGACCTGCCCCGCCCCTCATGTGCATCCATCGGGGGGCGCTCCCCAGAACCCCGAACGAGGGCTAGTATCTGAGAAGGTCCCGAAAGCCAGCCCGCCTGCCCTCAGAGAGCCATCCCCGGGATCCCCGAGAGGGACCTGCCCACTCCTTGTGCAGGTCCACCGGAGGCCGCTCCCCGGAAGCCCGAACGAGGGCTAGGATCTGTTCCGGGAGGTCGCACTGATTCCCTGACATGCCCCCTTCCGAATGGGTGCCCTGACTTTTCATTTTGACAGGAAGGCGCACTCTCTTTCTCTCTCTGTCTCTCTTCCAGGTGAGGGTGGGGGTTTTTTCTTCTTCTCTCCTTTTCCTCTCTTCCGTCCACTGATCGATTTGGCACTTCAGACCCAAATGGGAGAGCGCCCTTGCGGGCCGGCCAGTCCGGTGTTCAGGCAATGTGGTTTCTCCCTACCTCTTTGGGTCCTCTTGGGATGGCTCCCTCCGACGGGAGCCTGTTGTCTCAGGAGAGGCCAAGGCATCCGGCAGTCTCTGTGCAGGCATCTGTGCTCATGGCGGGGGGCTGTGAGTGGGGCCCGGGCCGAGGTCTGTCCGTCCGCCCCCCCCTCTCGTGCTTCCCTCCTGGCAAAACGCGTTCCTCCGGCTCCTGATGGCATGTCTCTCTGTGGGTGAAGGTTCTGTTGGGTGAACCTCATGCGCCACCTTCTCCTTCCCGCCAGCTGCGCAGAGGCCCTCGCCTTCTGCCGGGGAGCGGAGGTGGGGCCCCGCCGCCTCTGGTCCGGCCGTCCCCTTTCCTGGGGGGGTACGTCCGATCCCGCAATGCTGCCGTGGCTACCTGGTTGATCCTGCCAGTAGCATATGCTTGTCTCAAAGATTAAGCCATGCACGTGTAAGTATGCACGGCCAGTACAGTGAAACTGCGAATGGCTCATTAAATCAGTTATGGTTCCTTTGAATGCTCTATCTGTTACTTGGATAACTGTGGTAATTCTAGAGCTAATACATGCCGATGAGCACTGACCTCCCACGATGCATGCATTTATCAGATTAAAACCAATCCGCGCCCCCCCCAGCCGCTTTGGTGACCAAGGGTAACGGGGAATCAGGGTTTGATTCCAGAGAGGGAGCCTGAGAAACGGCTACCACATCCAAGGAAGGCAGCAGGTGCGCAAATTACCCACTCCCGACTTGGGGAGGTAGTGACGAAAAATAACAATACAGGACTCTTTCGAGGCCCTGTAATTGGAATGAGTACACTTTAAATCCTTTAACGAGGATCCATTGGAGGGCAAGTTTGGTGCCAGCAGCTGCGGTAATTCAGTTGCTGTCCAGACTGTGTGAGAGAAGGAGGTGAGAACAGGAGCTCTGTGCTGGTGGAAGTGAAGGAGCTGGATTTGAGCTTATAGCCCAGGACTGTGTATTGAGAGGGGGCTTGGAGAAAGCTTAAGGCCGGGGCCTGGGGGCCAGCAGGCCATGGAGGCCTCAAGCCAGGAGAAAGCCTGGGAGCTTCAATTAGGAAAAAGCCCCAGCGTGGTGTTGGAGAGGCTTGGTCCTGGAAGAGGACTGCAGGCAGTCGTGGAGAAGGGGAGCCTGGAGGAAAGACAAGGTCAGCTGGAGAAAGGTAAGGGCCAGGAAGTCCCTAGACCCAGAAGCTCCATAATTTTAAGCCCTGACCTGGTTACCCAAAGTGGTATCAGGGAGAGTAAAGGTGAAAAGTGTGAGAGCAGGGGATCTGGAAAGGGTGAAGAGGCCCAGGGGGAGAAACCTGACCAGAGCCTTTCTAGTGGTGGTTCCAGAGAGCCTCAGTTGGAGAAGCCCTGGGCAGCAATTACTTTCTGGGTTGCAGCCAGAACCAGGTGAAGATGCTGGGGTGAATGGAGAGCAGAGTGCAGTATCAGTTGGACCTGTACTGGAGGCTGTCTATGAGGATGAGAGTGGGGAGGAGGAGATGGAGTCGTGGGAAGCCTGGAGTCAGGAAAAAGAAATAACAGCAGAAGAGGTTTTGAAAGACTTACAAATGATTAAAAAACTTGAGCAAGAAGAGGAGATATTGAGAAGGAGAATTAAGATGGCTAACTTGTCCCATTGTGAAGGGAAGGAGAGACAGTTGAGAGAAATTGCACTGATGGAGAAGCAGTTGGTTTGGAGGAAAGAGCAGATTGTGGCTTCAAAAAAACGGGGGAATAATCCCTTAGCAGAACTGTTTGAAAATAAAGAGCGGTGGAGGAAAGAAAAAGAGGCATGGATGCAGTTCCCACCAGCAGTAAGGCACAAGTGGAAGGGGACAAGTTTATACCAACAACAAACATTTGTAGAAGTCCTTTATTGTTTGAAGAGACAGACACAGTAACAGAAATTCACACAGTGCTTGGTGTCAACGTGTACTTACCAGCTCAAAGCACAAAAGTGCCGTTTGAAATTTGGGAGACTGGAGAGAGGATTGAGAAAATGGAGGAGGCCAGAGTGTGTGAGCACAAACGTGGGAGGGAGCAACGTTGTCCAGTAGTGTGGAGCGGGCGAGGGACTCTGACGTCATGGGTGAGCGCCCAGCAGTGCACAGCACGAAGTGCGGGAGTAAAAAGAACAATTGTAGTGTGGAAGGTGAGAAATCCCTGCTGGAAGCAAGTAAAAAGAATGCGGGGCCGGCAGTGGAACTTAAACAAACAGCTGGTGAATGTAATCGGAGTGAGGGGGCGGAGCCAGTAACGCGATGGATGGAGGAGGCGGATGACGTCACGGAGGGGCGGTCCCAGCGTTCGGCAAACCAGCCGGAGCAGAATGAAGGAGTACAGAGACAATGCAGAGGGGCGGGGTGCCGGGAGCAGCCAGTGGATGGAAGAACTGCCTGTGAAAGAAATGTCATGCTCCCAGTAAGCAGTAATGCTGGGAGTAACACAGTTGGAGCTGGAGGAGATGGCCAAGATGTAAGAGCCAGTGTGTGTGCACAAGAGGAAAGGACTGAGGGGGGTGGGCCATGGGTGGAAGGGGCGGGGTGGGGAGGGATAAGGGAGGTTTGCAGGAGGGAGGGAAGGTAGGATTGGGAAGAGGAGGGCAGCAAGGGGGGAGGTCGTTTGCACAAGTGGTGGGAGGAGGAGGGAGGGGCGGTGGGAGGGGGCTGGTGGGGGACAGGGAGGGGGCGGGAGAGGAGGGGGAGTGGATATGGCAAAAGGAGAAATGTTGTTCAGTTGTGGTGGGTGGGGAAGGGGCTGGCATCTTCAAGAGGGGAGGTGCTTCACAGGATCTTCCAGCTGGGTTTCATCCTGGAAGACCTGTTCGCTTGCATCCACCCCATCAACAGCATGGAATTTGATGTTAGCTTTTTGACGGGTGGAGGGTTGACAGAATTCTGGAAGAGGTATGAAGCAAAAAGGGGAGAGGTAGAGTGGGAAGGATTCCGGGTGATTCCTATTAGCCTTCAGGAAGAGGTCCAAGTCACGATCCTTGTTCGGAACGAGTCTTTGGAGGTGGCGGACCTCACCTATTGGCTGAGTAGACATGCGGAGGTGGTGAGCCCACTGAGGAAATTACCAGATCCCAGCAGGGTGTGGGCGGGGTCCTGGGGGGCAAAGGTGAGGTTGAGGAGGGAGGGAGCGATCCCCCAGCACATCCCGGCTGCGGCCTATCTCGGACGAGACAGGGTGCAGTGCTTTTATAAGGGCCAGCCACGCCAATGCTTTAGATGTGGGTCGTTCAGGCACTTAGCTATGAATTGCACTACCCAGCAGTGCATGAGGTGTGGTGGGCAGGGGCATGTTACGGGGGAGTGTGATCAAATTAGATGTAATTTGTGTGGGGAATTAGGGCACATGTATAGCAGATGCCCGAGGAGGGGTCAAGGGAAGGAGGCTAGAGGGGAGGGGGGTGGAGGTAGGGATGGGAGAGAGAGTGAGAGGGCTGGGGTAGAAGGAGGGAGAGAAAGTGAGAGGGTTGAGGTTGAAGAGCAGGGGGAGGGAGGGGGTGGTCGGGTGGAGTTAGAGATTAGGGAAGGGGAGGAGGGGTGGGAGTTGGTGACAGGGCAGAGGATGAAAGGGGGGAGCAGGAAGAGGGGAGATCAACAGTGAATGGAGGAATGCAAGCAGCAGGTCAGGGTGCGGGGTGAAGGGGGTCCTAGGGGGGAGGAGGTGAGAGGGAAGGGGGAAGAGGTGGGGGAAGGGGGTGGAGGACGGGGAGGAAAGGGGAATGGAGGTGAGTCGAGAGAGGGAGGTTGAGGAGGACGGGGAGGAGAGGGGAAAGGAGGAAGAGATGGAGGTGAGTCGAGAGCGGGAGGTTGAGGAGGAGGGGAATGGGGAGAGGGAGGGGGAAGGGTATGGGAGGGGGGTGAGGAAGGACGCGAATGGGAGGAGTGGAGAGATGGATGGGTGGCAAAACGGGAAGGCCAAGGAAGAGGGAAGGAGGGACAGAAGAAAAGGAAAACATGAAGATAGGGGACTGTCCTTGGAAGGTAGCCACGTTGAATGTGGCAAGTATTCAATCAGAGAAGGCGCGAGTGCTGGCATACGATGGTTTGAGCAAGGAGCCGGTTGACTGTATATTTTTGCAGGAAACACGGGTGAAGACGGTGAGGGGGATGAACCGGGCGAAGAAAGAATGGAAGTGGGGCCATTCGATATGGGCTCTAGCGAGGGAAGAATATGGTGGGATGGCTATATTGTTTAAGTCAAGGGAGATGGAGGGTCATGCAGGAGCCGCATTGATCGTATCATGGTATGGGAGAGGGAGGGTGGGGGGAAGTTGAGACAAAAAGCAGTAGAGTTTTCGGACCATTGGTTTCTCTGGGCGGAGGTGGGGACGGGGATAGGGGCGGAGAAGGGCCGGGGGATGTGGAGGATGAAGGTAGGATGGTTGGAGGAGGAGGAGAGGAGGGCAGAATTTAGGAGGTTTTGGGAGGATCAACTCTCAGTAAGGGAGGGGTTTGTGTCGTGGGCGGCGTGGTGGGAGGAAATAAAGAAAAGAATTCGAAGGTTCGCCAGACAGCGGGAGGGGTGGGATCGGAGGGAGAGGACAAAATTAGAGGGGGAATTGAGGAGAAGACGAGATAGGTTGGTGGAGGGTGGGGGAGAGGCGGGGGAGGTTGAGGAATTGGATTTACAGATTAGGAAAGTGAGAGGGGACAGATGGGCATCGTTGCAGTATGAGTGGGAATGCGGGGCGTTGTTTTCACCCAACGTGTATGAAGATTTTCAGTTAAAGAGGGAGGGTAGATGGATGGGGGGCAGTGCGGAATGCGGCTGGCGGGAGGGAAGTAATGAGGGAAGGGATTTTGAGGATGGTAGAGGAATACTATGCGAGGTATTTTGATAGGAGGGGGAGGGAGGGAAGGGGAGATGGGGATCGTATGTACAGGGAATGCCAGAGGGTGGGGGAGGAGGGGGAGTGGACAGAGGAGGAAGTAGAGGTGGCAGTGAAGGGATTGAGGACAAAGAGAGCGCCAGGGCGGATGGAATTCCGGCCGAATTCTATAAGACGTTTGCAAAAGAGGTGGTTCCGGTCTTAAGAGAGGTGGTAAGGGAGGCAGAGGGAGGGGGGAGCTGGCCTAGGTCAATGGGGGAAGCAGGGTTGGTGCTTCTGAGCAAGAGGAAGGACAGAGAAGATCTCATTGGAGGCCCATTTCCCTGTTGAACGTTGATTGCAAGATTGTGGCCAGTATGCTGGTTCGCTGTTTGACAAAGGTCATGGGGAAGGTGTTGAGTCCGGCACAGAAGGGGGGTGGGGGGGAGAGGTGTAGTGGAGGCAGCGTTGACGGTAAGGGAAGTGGTGGAAGTAGGGAGAGGGAAGAGAGATGGAGTAGTTAAGATTATCGCGCTGGATCAGGTGACGGCGTATGACCGGATCCAGCGGGATTATGTACATAAGTAATGCCATACTGGGAAAAGATCAAGGGTCCATCGAGCCCAGCATCCTGTCCACGACAGCGGCCAATCCAGGCCAAGGGCACCTGGCAAGCTTCCCAAACGTACAAACATTCTATACATGTTATTCCTGGAATTGTGGATTTTTCCCAAGTCTATTTAGTAGCGGTTTATGGACTTGTCCTTTAGGAAACCGTCCAACCCCTTTTTAAACTCTGCTAAGCTAACCGCCTTCACCACTTTCTCCGGCAACGAATTCCAGAGTTTAATTATACGTTGGGTGAAGAAACATTTTCTCTGATTTGTTTTAAATTTACTACACTGTAGTTTCATCGCATGCCCCTAGTCCTAGTATTTTTGGAAAGCGTGAACAGACGCTTCACATCCACCTGTTCCACTCCACTCATTATTTTATGTACCTCTATCATGTCTCCCCTCAGCCGTCTCTTCTCCAAGCTGAATAGCCCTAGCCTCCTTAATCTTTCTTCATAGGGAAGTCGTCCCAGCCCCGCTATCATTTTAGTCGCCCTTCTCTGCACCTTTTCCAATTCTACTATATCTTTCTTGAGATGCGGCGACCAGAATTGAACACAATACTCAAGGTGCGGTCGCACCATGGAGCGATACAACGGCATTATAACATCCTCACACCTGTTTTCCATACCTTTCCTAATAACACCCAACATTCTATTCGCTTTCTTAGCCGCAGCAGCACACTGAGCAGAAGGTTTCAGCGTGTTATCGACGACGACACCCAGATCCCTTTCTTGGTCCGTAACTCCTAACGTGGAACCTTGCATGACGTAGCTATAATTCGGGTTCTTTTTTCCCACATGCATCACCTTGCACTTGCTCACATTAAATGTCATCTGTTATTTAGCCGCCCAGTCTCCCTGTCGCGATTTAACAACTTTGAATAACTTTGTGTCATCAGCAAATTGAATTACCTCGCTAGTTACTCCCATCTCTAAATCATTTATAAATATATTAAAAAGCAGCGGTCCTAGCACAGACCCCTGAGGAACCCCACTAACTACCCTTCTCCATTGTGAATACTGCCCATTTAACCCCACTCTCTGTTTCCTATCCTTCAACCAGTTTTTAATCCACAATAGGACATTTCCTCCTATCCCATGACCCTCCAATTTCCTCTGTAGCCTTTCATGAGGTACCTTGTCAAACGCCTTTTGGAAATCCAGATACACAATATCAACTGGTTCCCCTTTGTCCACATGTTTGTTTACTCCTTCAAAGAATTGAAGTAAATTGGTCAGGCAAGATTTCCCCACACAAAAGCCGTGCTGACTCGGTCTCAGTAATCCATGTCCTCGGATGTGCTCTGTAATTTTGCTTTTAATAATAGCCTCTACCATTTTCCCCGGCACTGACGTCAGACTCACCGGTCTATAATTTCCAGGATCTCCCCTGGAGCCTTTTTAAAAAATTGGTGTTACATTGGCCACCCTCCAATCTTCCGGTACCACGCTTGATTTTAAGGATAAGTTGCATATCACTAGCAGTAGCTCCGCAAGCTCATTTTTCAGTTCTATCAGTACTCTAGGATGAATACCATCCGGTCCAGGAGCTTTGCTACTCTTCAGTTTGCTGAACTGCCCCATTACGTCCTCCAGGTTTACCGTGAAGTCAGTAAGTTTCTCCGACTCGTCCGCTTGAAATACCAAATCTTCCTCGGTGAAGACCGAAGCAAAGAATTCATTCAGGTTCTCCGCTACGTCTCTGTCTTCCTTGATCACCCCTTTTACCCCTCGGTCATCCAGCGGCCCAACTGATTCTTTTGCCGGCTTCCTGCTTTTAATATACCAAAAAATTTTTTTACTATGTTTTTTTGCCTCTAATGCTATCTTTTTTTCGTAATCCCTCTTGGCCTTCTTTATCTGAGCTTTGCATTTGCATTGACACTCCTTATGCTGCTTCTTGTTATTTTCAGACGGTTCCTTCTTCCATTTTCTGAGGGCGTTTCTTTTAGCCCTAATAGCTTCCTTCACCTCACTTTTCAGCCAGGCCGGCTGTCTTTTGGACTTCCGTCTTTCTTTTCTAATTCGCGGAATATATATGGCCTGGGCCTCCAGGATGGTGTTTTTGAACAGTGTCCACGCCTGTTGTACAGTTTTTACTCTCTCAGTCGCCCCCCTAAGTTTTTTTTTTACTGTTCTTCTCATTTTATCATAGTCTCCATTTTTAAAGTTAAACTCTAACATATTTGACTTTCTGTGTACAGTTACTTCAAGGTCGATATCAAAACTGATCATATTATGATCACTGTTATCAAGCAGCCCCAGTACAATAACGTCCCTCACCAGATCATGCACTCCACTAAGGACCAAGTCTAGAATTTTTCCTTCTCTCGTCGGCTCCTGCACCAGCTGCTCCATAAAGCTGTCCTTGATTTCATCAAGGAATTGTACCTCTGTAGCGTGTCCCGATGTTACATTTACCCAGTCTATATTTGGATAATTGAAGTCACCCATTATTATCACATTGCCCATTTTGTTCGCGTCTCTGATTTCTTTTATCATTTCTGTGTCTACCTGCTCATCCTGGCGAGGCGGATGGTAGTACACTCCTATCACCGTTTTTTTTTCCCTTTTATACATGGAATTTCAACCCACAATGATTCAAAGGTGTGACTTGTGTCCTGCTGAATTTGTAATCTGAGTCAAGGCTCTCGTTAATATACAATGCTACCCCTCCACCAGTCCGGTCCACCCTATCACTGCGATATACTTTGTACCCCGGTATGACAGTTCCCACTGGTTATCCTCCTTCCACCAGGTCTCAGTAATGCCTATTATATCCAATTTTTCATTTAGTGCAATATATTCCAACTCTCCCATCTTATTTCTTAGACTCCTAGCATTTGCGTATAGACATTTCAGAGTATGTTTGTTGTTCCTATTTGCATGATGATTAGTACCTGACACTATTGATTTGCCATCTTTTGTCTGATCTTTAGTTGTATTTAAGGGCACCTGGCCTACCACGGTCTGTTGTGCAACCTCACTATCCAGAAACCCTATCTTCCCTGTTTGTGAGGTATCTTTGCAAGATACCTTTTCCCAAACCATGCGCTTTTGAGCGACTGTCGGCCTTCCCCCCATTTCTAGTTTAAAAGCTGCTCTATCTCCTTTTTAAATGCCGACACCAGCAGCCTGGTCCCACCCTGGTTAAGGTGGAGCCCATCCTTTCGGAATAGGCTCCCCCTTCCCCAGAATGTTGCCCAGTTCCTAACAAATCTAAAACCCTCCTCCCTGCACCATCGTCTCATCCACGCATTGAGACTCCGGAGCTCTGCCTGTCTCTTGGGCCCTGCACGTGGAACAGGTAGCATTTCAGAAAATGCTACCCTAGAGGATCTGGATTTGAGCTTTCTACCTAAGAGCCTAAATTTGGCTTCCAGAACCTCTCTCCCACATTTTCCTATGTCATTGGTACCCACATGTACCAAGACAGCGGACTCCTCCCCAGCACTATCTAGAATCCTATCTAGGTAATGTGTGAGGTCCGCCACCTTCGCACCAGGCAGGCAAGTCACCAGGCGATCCTCATGTCCACCAGCCACCCAGCTATCTATATGCCTAATGATTGAATCACCAACTACAACAGCTGTCCTAACCTTTCCCTCCCGGGCAGCACTTGGAGACATCCTCGGTGCGAGAGGATAGTACATCCCCTGGTGGGCAGGTCCTGGCTACAGGAGTACTTCCTACTTCACCAGGGTGATGCTCTCCTTCTAGGAGACCTCCCTCCTCCAAGGTAGCACAAGGGCTACTAGACTAGAGGTAGGACTTCTCTACAACATCCCTGTAGGTCTCCTCTATGTACCTCTCTGTCTCCCTCAGCTCCACCAAGTCTGCTACTCTAGCCTCAAGAGAACAGACACGTTCTCTAAGAGTTAGGAGCTCTTTGCATCAGGCGCAAACATATGACATCTCACCAACTGGGAGATAATCATACATGTGACACTCAATGCAAAAGACTGGATAGCACCCCTCTCGCTGCTGGACTGCTGACTCCATCTTAGTGTTTTTTGAGTTTTTCAATAATTTAAAACTTGCTACAGTATTAAGGATATTAGCCTAATAGAAAAGTGTCTTTTACTTTATATAGTAAATTGTATGATTTATTTAGTATTTCCTTCTTAGATGGTAATGAAATGTATTTAAAACTCTGTAAGAGCACTCCTTGCTTGTTACCCTAATTACAATAACTGACTATAAATGAGGAGTTGTCCTAGGGGTGGGTGGGAATACTAACTTAGATCCTGCAGTGGCTGTTAGATTCTATCTGTTAATGCTGTGGTCCAAAGCTTTTAAAACTAAGTGGAAAAGACTATGGAGATTAGCTGTTAAAATTTGCTTTTTAATTTTGCCTAACACTAACCTACAATTCCTCCTTTAAACCCCAATCTTTAAGTTCCCAAAGCACAAGCAAAGTAGCGTTCACTTACCAGAGAAATGTCCTTTTCTCTCAGAACTTCTCAGAAAGAAAGTTCAGTGGGACCTTTCCTCTTTATATACTTTTGAATGTGTGGGAGGTGATGGAAAAGGTGGGGGTGCCAGGGAGATGGGTGGAGTGGGTTAAGAGGTTATATGAAGGAGCGGTGTGCTTCCCGGTAATCAATGGTTGGAAGGGAGGGAGAGTGGAGGTCTTCACGGGGATCAGACAGGGGTGCCCCCTGAGCCCGGTGGTGTATGTGGTGGCAATCAACCCTTTGGTGAGACGGTTGCAGGAGGGGGGTGCAAGTGGCAGGCAGCTGACAGGAGTGGATCGGGGGGGGGGGGGGGGGGACAGCAAGGGTACGGGTTCTTGCTTACATAGACGATCTGACGTGATGGTGCAGGGACGAGGAGAGGAGAAGTGGGTGGAAGGAGAAGTAGAGCAGTATGTGGCAGCCACAGGGGCAAAAGTAAACTGGGAGAAGTGCCACGCAGTACAGGTGGGAGAAGGGAGGGGATGGGACAAGGGTGGAGAGGGGGAGGGGATGCCTCAGCCAGAAGGAGAAGTGAAGATTTGGGGGATTCGGTATGGGCAACAGGGGTATGCCGAACAGAATTGGGAGAGGGTGGTTGCGAAAGCTGGGGAAGTGGTGGAGCGCTGGAAGGGATGGAAGATCACTTATAGGGAAAGGGTTCAGTTAATTAAGACCTACATGGTGCCAGTGGTGTTGTGGATGGCACAGGTGTGCTGGCTGCCCGACCGCATGATGGCGAAAGTGGCAGGGGTTTTTTTTCAGGGCCCTGTGGGGGAACCGGTTGAACCCAGTGAGGAGGGAAATGGTATGTAGGGAGTGGAAGGAAGGAGGTTTGGGGATGGTTAACCCGGTTCTGTTCTTTAGGGGCATTTTCTTGCAGACCAACTTGCAGGGGTTGCTGGGGGAGGAGAAGCAGGGATGGGCGGAAAGTTTGAGAGAAGGGGGGGTGGGTTCTGGGAGCAGTGGGTAGTTGGAGAACAAACAGGGACAGGGAGGGTGCAGCAGGCATACCAACATGGAGTGAAACGGGTGGTTAAGAGGTGGGGGGTGAGTAGTCAGGAAACTGGGAAGGAGACAGGCGAGTTTGGATGGAAAGGGTGAGGCGAGTTCAGTGGCCTGGGCAGTTGGTCCTGAAGGATTGTACAAGTCAGAGGGTGGCCCAGGGTTTGCGGTTCCTGACGGCAGGGAGAGTGCCACGGAAGGTGGAAGATTTGGTGTGGCTGGCATTTCACCAACGATTGTCCGTGGAAACATTAAGTGGCGCAGCCGGGATGATAGAGAGTGCCCCAGACCACAGTGTGCAGGTCAGGAGGAGATGGCAATGCACTTGTTGCAGGAATGTGGGTTTGCTAAGAGGGTGGTTCAAAGAGTGGGGGGGGTGTTGGGAGTGAAGGGGATGGACAAGTGGAAGTACGGGGATTGGGCTTATGGGAGGGACCAGGGTGGGGGACAGGGAAGGGTCATGACTTTGTACATCATTGGGCTCTTGGTATTGGGTGGCCTCTGGGGGGCCCGATGTATGTTTCAGTTGTGCCAGGTGGAACAGTCTGAGGAGCAAGTAGCCTGGCAGATTGTGAGGAGGGTATATAGGGTGGCAGGATGGGAGAGAATGAAGGTGGGTAGGGGAGTGTGGGAGTCCCGGTGGCAGGGGGTGAGGTTGCGGCCACCTTGAGGGAAGTGGGGGGCATGTCATTTGAAGTTGTATGACTTGGAAAAAGCTCATATGAGTATGTAATATGAGTTAAAGAGTTGACTTGAAAAAAGCTCATATGAGGTTTCTGGTGGCAGTGGGTAGAGTTGTATTGAGAGGAGGAGGGGTGGAATAAAGTTTTGAGGGGAGGGGGATGATGGGGAGTTGGTACAGTGGGTTTCGTTTGTGTGTTGAGGGTGGATTAAAGATTTCAGGGTGGGAATGGGGAAATGTGTGGGGATAATTTGTATGTGTTGCAAGTTTTTCTAAATAAATTTTATCCAGCTCAGTTGGAAGCCAGACTTTGAGAGGAGAGGTGGTGTGGAGGAGCTGGGAGTAACCGAGGTGGAGTTTGCCTAACAGCCCAAGAAGAGAGTTGCCTGGTGAGGTCTGCAAAAATTGAGGTCCAGGCCTCAGGGCCTAGTAGGCCCAGGATTTGGAGAAAGCCAAGGGGCTCCAGTTGCGGAAGGAGCCAAGTGTGGTGTTGGCCAGATGGGAGCCTGCAGGTGGAAAGCCGAAAGGCCTGGAGAAGGGGTTGTAGGAGAAAGGTAAGGGCAGGAAAGTCCCTGGAGCAAGCCCCCCCCCCCCCCCCCCGAGGTGGAACCTGGGCCCAGGACTGAGTTTGTGAGCGAGGGTACAGGTCGGGGGAGGAAGTAGGGTGAAGAGGCCCAGAAGGCAGAGCCAGCAACTCGGGTGACAGCAGTACAGGCAAGCAGCTCGAGAGTGGAGAAGGGACAGGAGGAGGAGAAAGGAAAAGAACCACAGAGTGGAGTGGTTTTGGAAGCAATGTATTCTGACAGTAGTGAGGAGGAGGGGGAGGAAGAAGACTGGGCTACTTGGGTGCCTGACAGAGCAATTACGGCTGAAGATGTAATAGCTGATTTAAAACTCATCAAGAAATTAGAGCAAGAGGCGG
The DNA here is from genome assembly GCF_901765095.1 of Microcaecilia unicolor. Classification (NCBI taxonomy): domain Eukaryota; kingdom Metazoa; phylum Chordata; class Amphibia; order Gymnophiona; family Siphonopidae; genus Microcaecilia; species Microcaecilia unicolor. The sequence goes on from NC_044038.1 coordinate 118,843,923, forward strand.
AGGTCCTAAGGAAAAGGATCAAACTAGCAAACGTGATGGTGAAACTTGCTGAAACAGAGGGAAGGAGAGAAAAACAGCAGCGGGAAATCGTGTTGCTTCAAAAACAATGTGGAGGAAAGAGAAGATTGAGGCATTGAAAAAATGCGGCAATAATCCTTTGAGTGAGATATTTGCTAACAGAGACAAATGGAGTAAGCACAAAGACTCCGTACCGGTACTTGAGAAACAGAGAATCACACAAACAGCACTGGGTGTGGCAAGTCCTTTAATGTTTGAGGAAGACATACCCGAGGACAGTCAGCAAGTTGGTCCTGTTGAGCCTGCGGAGGCGGTGCAGATGGTGGAGATTTTGGAGGTGGGAGAGGAGTTCCAAACGATGAGGAGGCAGTTGCAGTGCAGAAAGAAGGAACAGACGCTGGAGGTGATATCGGGCAGTGCAGTGACGTCATGAGCAGAGGCTGAACTTCAGCCCGATGAGATGGATTCCGGAGAGGGAGCTGGTGGACCTGTGGCGGTGGGTCAGCAGCGACGAACGAGTCCTGGATGTACACAACTGGTGGAGGGACCAGAGGAGCGAGAAGTTGCACAGAGGAACGGGGGTGTGCAATCGGCAGCCATGAGTGAGGAAGTGCAGGCAGAGACAGCCAATCCAGTGCCGGCGGGGGAAGCGCAAGGACTGCTGGGAGATGGAGTCCAGAAGGATGCGGATCGAGTGACTGCAAGTGTGGCCGGGAAAGCGGAGGAGGAGGTGCCTGGGGAAGATCGAGTAGTGCAGTCAGAGTGTGGATCCAAGGAAGAGCAGCAGAGACAGAGTGTGTCCAATCGGAGTGCTGGGACTGGTAGTTCGGAGAGAGCGATGACGTCGCGAGGAGATGACGTCCGGAAAGGAGATGGAATCCAGAGACGCGCTGGCACTGTGGAAGCCAGCAGGATACCAGTTTTGGAGCCTCAAGGGCAGCATAACGGGACTGAACAGGGGAAGGGAGGGGGGGGGGACACAGGGAGGCTGGGGGGGGGGGGGGGGGGGAAGAGAGTGGGGGCGGGGTATGGAAGAAGGAGAAATGTAGTACAGTTGAGGTGGGTGGGGAAGGGTAGTGTGCCCACCGGGGGGAGGTGTTGGCAAGGGTTTTCAGCCTTGGTTTCATCCCCGAGGACCTTTTTGCGTGTATCCACCCCATTAATGGGGTGGATTTTGACGTCAGTTTCCTGACCAGTAGGGGATTGGAGGAATTTTGGCGGAGGGTAGAGCCGCGTAGAGGACATAAGGAGTGGGAGGGGTTTAAACTCATCCCGATTAGCAGGCAGGAAGAGGTGAAGGTGACTATCCTTGTCCGGAATGAGTCATTGGAGGAGGCAGATTTAGCTTATTGGCTTAATCGGCATGCTGAAGTTCTGACCCCTTTGAGGAAAATTCCGGATGAGAGTAGAGTGTGGGCAGGAGCATGGGGGGCGAAGGTCCGATTAAGAAGGGAGGGGGAAATCCCGGTACACATCCCGGCTGCGGCTTTCATTGGGCGAGATAGGGTCCAGTGCTTTTATAAGGGTCAGCCACACCAGTGTTACAGATGTGGGTCATTTCGACATTTTGCAATGAATTGTACAAGTAGGAAATGTGTGAAGTGTGGGAATTTTGACCATGAGACGGGACAGTGCACAGATATAAGGTGTAATTTGTGCGGGGAACTAGGTCATCCATATAGCAGATGTCCGAGGGCGGCACATCAGAGAGCAGAGGGTCAGGGTGGGGATAATGAAGAGGGTAGGGGGAGGGAGGACGAGGATGTGGGGCAAGAGGGGCAGGAAGGGGAGTAGAGGAGTGGCCTAGTGGTTAGAGCACCGGTCTTGCAATTCAGGAGGAGGTGGGAGGGGGATAGGACAGAGGGGACAGGGTGCAAGAAAAGGGGAAGGAAGATGGGAGGGCCGAGGTGGGGAGGGGGGTGGAGGAGGATGGGTGGGTAGTTGTATAAGGTAAGAGGGGGAAGGGACAGAAGGGTTTGAAGAGTGGGGGTATGGAGCTGCGAGGAAAGGGAGCAGAGGGGGGGTGGGAAGGCGCAGAGGGATGGGAGGGGAAAAGGGAGAGAGGGGGGGTGAGTGAGGGGAAGGATGGGCAGGGAAGAGAGAGAGGGGAGATGGGAGAAGTGGAGGACAAGATGGAAGTAGAAGGGGAAGGGGGAGGAGATCTGGGAGGTGGAGAGGAGGTGGACTTGGAACGGGGAGAAGATGGGGAGTGGGAGCCGGGGGGGAGGGGAGGGAGGGGGTTGGACTGAGGGATGGGTGGTGAAAAGAGAAGATCAAGAAAGAGGGAAGGAGGGGAAGAAGAAAAGACGGACATGATCATGGCAGATCTACTATGGACAGTAGCCACGATAAATGTGGCTAGTATACGGACAGGGAAGGCAAGGGCGATTGTGTATGAAGCACTGGGTGGGGAGAGAGTGGACTGTATTTTCTTACAAGAAACAAGGATAAGAACATTGGAGGGACTGCACAGGGCAAAGAAGGAATGGAGATGGGGCCTTTTGATCTGGGTATTGGCAAGAGAAGAGTATGGGGGGCTGGCTATTTTGTTCAAAGGAGAAGGGGTGGAGATTGAGGGAATAGTGGAGTTGAAGGGGGGCAGGGGGATGGTGGTGGATGGGAGGATGAAAGGGAGGAGGGTGCGCTTGATTAATTTTCATGGGCCACAGAGTAAGAGGGAACGGAAATTATTGTTGAAGGAAACTAAACCATACTTATACACAGAACGGCAGGTGGTCTGGGGGGGTGATTTTAATATGATAGGAAGGGTGGAGGATAGCGGGGCTAGGGCGAGAGGTGTGGGATATGATGGGGTTTTGGTAGAGAGGATAATTGGGGAAGCAGGTTTGAAGGACTTGGGGGGTGGAAGGACGGGAGGATTTACCTTTCAGAGGGGCTTGTGCAAAAGTCGGATAGATCGAATAATAATCAGAGAAGGGGACGGTGGGGGATCATTACAGCAGAAAGCGGTGCATTACTCGGATCACTGGTTGTTGTGGGCGGAGGTGGGGAATATAGAGGGGGGATGAGGGATGTGGAGAATGAAGGAATGGATGGAGGAGGAGGAGGAGGGAAGGGAGGAGTTTCGCAGGTTTTGGATGGATCAGTTGACGATACGGGAGGGTTTTGAGTGGTGGGGGGATTGGTGGGAAGAAATAAAAAAGAGAATTAAAAGGTTTGTCCAGCAGAAGGAGGGTCGGAGGGGGAGGGAACGGACAAAATTGGAGGAAGCTTTGAGGCAAAGGAGGGATAGAGTAATTGAGAGAGGGGGTGAGGAGGGGGACATTGAGCAATTAGAGAAATTAGGAGGGTGAGGGGGGATAGGTGGGAATCCCTACGATATGAAAGGGATTGTGGGGTACTAATTTCCCCAGATGTGTTTGAGAATTATAAAATGAAACAGGCAGGGAGATGGATGGAGGCTGTAAAGGATGTAGAAGGGGGGAGGGAGGTTACCAGGGAAGGGATAATGAGGGTGGTGGGGGAGTACTATACACAGTATTTTGACAGAAGGGGACAAGGGGGGAGGTGGGAGGATTATGTACATGAGATGGAGGTGGAAGACGAGGGAAGCAAGGAGGAGGGAGGGGAGGAGGGGGAATGGACAGAGGAGGAGGTGAAGGTAGCGTTGAGAGGGATGCGTTAGAGGAGGACGCCAGGGCTGGACGGGGTACCGGCAGAGTTTTATCATGTTTTTGAAAGAGAACTGATCCCGGTATTGGTGGAAGTGTTTAGGGAGGGGGGAGGGGAGAGGAGAGGGCAGTTGCCGGGTTCAATGATGGAAGCAGGGTTGATTCTGCTCAGCAAGGGAAAAGATAGGGAAGACCTGGCCAATTGGAGGCCCATCTCGTTACTAAATATAGACTGAAAACTTTTGGCCAGCATATGGGTCAAAAAGATGAATGGAGTGATGGGGCAGGTGGTATGTAGAGCACAGAAAGGAGGGGCGTAGAGGGGTAGAGGCGGCTTTGACGGTAAGGGAGGTGATTGAGGTGGGGAGAAATAGGAAGGGAGGGGTCGTGAAAATCATTGCGCTGGATCAGGCGACAGCGTATGATAGAGTGCAACGGGAATATGTATGGAAGGTAATGGAGAAGGAAGGAGTGCCCAGGAGGTGGGTGAGAGGGTTACAGCAGTTGTATGAGGGAGCAGTTTGTTACCCGATAGTGAATGGGTGGAGGGGGGAGAGAGTTAGGGTGCGGACGGGGATCAGACAGAGGTGTCCGCTTAGTCAAGTCATTTATGTGTTAGCTATAGATCCGTTGGTGCGTAGGTTAGAGAGGGGGGGAGAGGGTGAGAGATGGAGTTTGGTAGGGGTGGGGGAGAGAGACAGTTAGGGTACTCGCGTACATTGACGATGTGACGGTGGTGGTACAGGGGAAAGAGGAATGGGTGGAGAAGGAGGTGAGGCACTATGTACGGGCGACTGGAGCTAAAATAAACTGGGAGAAATGTCATGCGTTACAAGTGGGGGAAGGGGACGGATGGGAGAGGGAGGGGGGAGTAGTGAGGAAGTGGGAATACCAGAGGCGGAAGAAGAGGTGAAGATTTTGGGCGTGAGGTTTGGGAGAGAGGGTTATGGAGATAGTACATAAGTAATGCCATACTGGGAAAAGACCAAGGGTCCATCGAGCCCAGCATCCTGTCCACGACAGCGGCCAATCCAGGCCAAGGGCACCTGGCAAGCTTCCCAAATGTACAAACATTCTATACATGTTATTCCTGGAATTGCGGATTTTTCCCAACTCCATTTAGTAGCGGTTTATGGACTTGTCCTTTTGGAAACCGTCCAACCCCTTTTTAAACTCTGCTAAGCTAACCGCCTTCACCACTTTCTCCGGCAACGAATTCACACGTTGGGTGAAGAAAAATTTTCTCCGATTTGTTTTAAATTTACTACACTGTAGTTTCATCGCATGCCTCCTAGTCCTAGTATTTTTGGAAAGCGTGAACAGACGCTTCACATCCACCTGTTCCACTCCACTCATTATTTTATATACCTCTATCATGTCTCCCCTCAGCCGTCTCTTCTCCAAGCTGAATAGCCCTAGCCTCCTTAATCTTTCTTCATAGGGAAGTCGTCCCATCCCCGCTATCATTTTAGTCGCCCTTCTCTGCACCTTTTCCAATTCTACTATATCTTTCTTGAGATGCGGCGACCAGAATTGAACACAATATTCAAGGTGCGGTTGCACCATGGAGCGATACAACGGCATTAAAACATCCTCACACCTGAGGAATTGGGAGAGGGTGGTGGAAAAGATTAGTGCAGTAGCAGACAGATGGAAAGGGTGGGGGGCGACATACAGGGGAAAAGTGAAAATGATAAAAACATATATGGTGCCTTTGTGTTTATGGGTTGCACAAATATGTTGGTTGTCAGACAAGATGAAGGCGAAGGTAACAGGGGTATTTTTTTGAGCTTTTTGGGGGAATAGGATCAATCCAATAAGAAGGGAGGTGGTAAGGATTGGGGTGAAGGGGGGATGGGGATGATCAACCCTTTGTTGTTTTTTCGTAGTTTGTTTTTGCAAGTAAATTTAGGAGGTTTGGTACAGGATGAAAGAAAAGGGTGGGCGGACAGTTTGAAGGAGGGCGGAGGTGGGTTTTGGGATGAGTGGGTTTCAGGGGGGGAGGGAGGGGGTGAAGAGGAAGAGGATGGGGTGAAGAGGAAGAGGATGGGAAGGGTGAGTCAGGAGTATCAAGCGGAGGTAATAAGAGCGGTGAGAAAGTGGGGGGTAATGAGAAGGGAGATTCAAGAAGAGGAAGGAGTGGGTGGAGAGGGTGAGGGGACAGGAGTGGCCAGGGGAGAGCAGAGTGGGGGAAGAGTGGTACATAGGTATCAGCATGGCCTACGTAATTTGTCATCAGGAAGGGTGCCTAGAAAGTGGGAAGACCTGGCGTGGCTGGCCCTGCACGGAAGACTGTTTGTAAGAGCGAATGTGAAATGGCGCAGCCGGGGGGACCAGGATTGCCCCAGGCAGGGGTGTGAGGGAAAGGAAGAAACGGTGCTGCATTTGGTGAAGGAGTGCCCGTTTGTGGAGAGAGTAGGGAAGAGGGTGTGGGGGCTGTTGGGGGTACAAGGTTTGGGGAACTGGAGGGAGGAAGATTGGGCATGGGGGGTAGAGTGTGGGATTGGTGGAAGGGACAAAGTAACATGTTATGTGATAGGGATAATTCTTTTGGGAAGTTTGTGGAGTGCCCGATGCCAGTGTCATTTGAATCAAGTGGAAAAAACTGTGGAGCAGGTAGCCTGGCAGGCGGTACGGATGGTGTATAAGGTGGCAGAGTGGGAACGGTTACATGTGGGGAGGGGGGTTTGGGAGAGAAGATGGATGGGGATAAAATTGAGGCCTCCTTGAGGAGCAGACAGGAGTGTCAGTTGTATTAGTTTTTAGGGTTTGTGTTTTATGGGGACATGATGGTTTTGTATATGTTGCAAGTTTTTTCAATAAAATCTGTTATCCAGTTGCAGTCCAGACAGTGCAGGAGGAGGAGGTGTGAGCTAGAGTGGGAGTTGGAGGAAGGAGAGGCCTGTGTGGAAGCCCGGGTGGTGCACAGTTTCTGGGACAGGAGAACCAGAGGTCCAGGCCTTGAGGCCCAGTGGGCCCGATGGCGGCCCAGGAGAAGGAGAAGGCCTGGGGGCTACAGCTTAGCAGAAGCCCCAGTGTGGTCCTGGAGAGGTTGGAACCTGGAAGAGGACAGCCTGCAGGCAAGGAGAAGGGGAGCCAGGACGCAAGCCGAATACAGATGGAGAAAGGTAAGGGCCAGGAAGACCCTAGAACCAGAAGCTCCCTAGGGGTAAGGCCTGACCTGGCTACAGCAGAAGGTACCAGGGGGAAAAAGGGTGACGAGCCAGGGAGCTGGGTTTCGGGAGAGGGTGAAGAGGCCCAAAGGATGAGACCAGACCAGAGCCATAACACTGGTGGTCCCAGAGAGCCTCAGAGGGAAAGTCCTGGGCAGACTGTAAAGTTGGGGTCGCAGAGAGCACCAGGTTAAGACACTGGGGAGAAGGGAGAGCAGAGAGGATCTTCAGCTGGGCCTATGCTGGAGGCAGACAGGAGGAAGTGCAAGTTACCCTCTTGGTTCTTAATGAATCGTTGGAGGTGGGGGGATTTAAGTTTTTGGCTCAGCCGATATGCAGAGGTGGTGCGCCCACTGTGGAAACTCCCAGACCCAAGCAGGGTGTGGGCAGGGGCTTGGGGGGCCACTGTCTGCTTGAGAAGGGAGGGGGAAGTCCCTCAGCACATTCCACCAGCAGCTTATATCGGGAGGGACTGAGTCCAATGTTTCTATAAGGGCCAGCTGCGCCAGTGCTTCTGGTGTGGGTCGTTCCGTCATATGGCCATGAATTGTACAGTCCTGAAATGTATGAAGTGCGGGGGGACGGACCATGTGATAGAGAATTGTAGTAGGATTAGGTGTAATTTATGCGGGGTATTGGGACATCTGTACAGTCGGTGCCCAAGGGCGGCTCACGGGAGAGGGGAAGACAAAGAGGAGGGGGGAGTAGTACAGGAGACAGAAGGGAGGGGTGAGGAGGGCGAGGAAGAAGGAGAGGTGGGGAAGGACAGGGAAATAGCCGGTATAGGGCATCAGGAGGAGGTAGAAATAGGAGTAGGGGAAGGGGATAGGGAAGTGGTAGAAGGGGGGGGAGGGGGAGGAGGAAGAAAGATGGGTGAAGGTAGCAGGGAGGAAAGGGAAAGTAGGGGACGGGGTGGTGCAGCTGAGGGAAGGGGTCAGGGAGGAGGTCCGGGGAATGGAGGTTAGGGAAGAGGGGAGTAGTGGGGAGGGGTGTTGAGGGTGGAGCACGGAAGAGGGTAGGAAGGGGAGAGGAGGAAATGAGGCAGTGAGGTCAGGAGAGGGAGGGAGGGGGGAGGGTGAAGAGATGGAAGTGAAAGAGAGGGGAAGAGAGAGGGGAGGAGAGTGGAAGAGGGGGGCAGAGGATCCAGGAGGGGGGAGAGAGGGAGGGGAGTGTGGACTGACGGTTGGGTGGCTAAAAGAGAAGGGCAGGAGAGAGGGACAGACGGGCAAAAGAGGAGGAAGCAGTAATAATGGCAGAAAGATCATGGAAGGTGGCCACAATAAATGTGGCCAGTGTGCAATCGGACAGGGCAAGAAGTTTGGCTTTTGAGCAACTGGGGAGGGAACAAGTAGATTGTATTTTTCTACAGGAAACTAGAGTGAAGACTTTGAAGGGTTTGAACAGGGCAAAGAGGGAGTGGAGGTGGGGGCACTCTATTTGGGTTTTGGCACGGGAAGCATATGGAGGGTTGGCAGTGCTGTTCAAAACTAGGGAAGTGGAGATAGAGGAAGTGGTAGAGTTGAGGGGAGGGAGAGGAATATGGTGGTCAATGGGAGGATTTGGGGACGGAGGGTGCGTTTGATCAACATCCATGGGCCGCAAACGAAAAGAGAGAGAAAGTTGTTGCTTCAACAGATAAAGCCATATTTGTTTACAAATAGGCAGGTGGTGTGGGGGGGGACTTTAATTTGATAGGAAAGGTGCAGGACAGTGGGGCAAGGAGTGTAGGGTATGACAGGGTATTGTTAGAAAAAATGATTGGGGAAGCAGGATTGTGTGATTTGGGGGCGGAGGGGGGCAGTTTACATATAGGAGGGGTATTTGTCGCAGCAGAATAGATCGAATTTTGGTTAAGGAGGGTGGAGGGACTTTGAGGCAAAAAGAAGTTGATTTCTCCGATCATTGTTTTCTATGGGCGGAGGTAGGGAATAGAGAAGGAGAGGGGAAGGGATGGGGTTTTTGGAGGATGAGAACTGAGTGGATGGAGGAGGAGGGAAGGGAGGAGTTTAGACAGTTCTGGGAGGACCAGTTGTCAGTGAGAGAGGGCTATGAGTCTTGGGAGGAGATAAAGAGGAGGATTAGGGGGTTTACGAGAAGGAGGGAAGGCAGGGTAGGGAGGGAGAGGACGAAATTAGAAGGGGTTTTAAGTAGAAGGAGAGATAAGTTGGTAGAGACAGGGGGGGAAGGAGGGAGAGGTTGAGGAATTAGATAGACAGATAAGGACGGGTGAGGGGGGATAGATGGGCATCGTTAAAATATGAACGGGAGTGTGGGGTGTTGTTGTCGCCTGACATTTTTGAAGATTATAAATTGGGAAGGGAGGTCGATGGGGGCGGTGAAGAATGGGGAAGGGGGCAGGGAAGTAAGGAAGGAAGGGATTTTGAGAGCGGTAGAGGACTTTTATAGGCAATATTTCGATAGGAGGGGGGAGGGGCAGGAGGAGATGGGAGGGGTATGTGCAGGGACTGGCAGGGGGGAGGGGAGGAGGAGGGGGAGGAGGGTTTGGAAGCAGAGGATTGGACAGAAGAGGAAGTCCGGATTGTGATTAAGGGGCTGAGGAAGAAGAGGGCGCCTGGACCGGATGGCATTCTGTCCGAATTCTACCAGGTGTTTGAGAGGGAGGTGGTACCGGTTTTGACAGAAGTGGTGAGGGAGGCGGAGGTGAGATGGAGACTGCCTAGGTCGATGGGGGAAACAGGGCTTATTTTATTAAGCAATGGTACGGCTAGGGAAGACTTGGGGAACTGGAGGCCCATTTCATTGTTGAATGTGGACCGGAAGATAGTGGCAAGTATGCTAGTAAAACGGTTGACATCGGTGATGGGGCAGGTCTTGTGTCCAGCTCAAAAAGGAGGGGTGGGAGGCAGAGGGGTGGTGGAGGCGGCACTGACGGTGAGGGAAGTGGTGGAGGTAGGGAGAGGTAGGAAGGAGGGAGTAGTAAAAATCATAGCTCTAGATCAAGCTACAGCTTATGATCGCATACAACGGGATTATGTGTGGGCAGTGATGGAGGAGGTAGGAGTACCAGGGAGATGGGTTGAGTGGCTACGGAGATTATATGGTGTGTTTTCCCATTGTAAACGGATGGAAGGGGGAAGGGTGGCAGTGAAGACGGGAATTAGGCAGGGTTGCCCGTTGAGTCCGCTAATTATTGTGATGGCCATAGATCCTTTGGTACGCAGGTTACATGAGGGTGGGGTAGGAGGGAGGCAGTTACAGGGGGTAGGATTGGGGGTAGGGGGGGAAAGGGTGAGGGTTCTTGAGTACATAGATGATGTCACAGTGGTGGTTCAAGGGAGCGAGGAAGAGAGGTGGGTAGAAGAGGAGTTAAGGACATATAGGTTAGCAACAGGGGCAAAGCTGAATTGGGGTAAATGTCACGCAGTGCAGGTTGGGGAGGGGATGGGGAGGGGATGCCGAGAGCTGAGGAAGAAGTGAAGATTTTGGGGATCTGGTTTGGCAAGAAGGGTTTTGCAGAAAGGAATTGGGAGAGGGTGCTGGAAAAGGCTGGGGGGGGTGGCAGCAGTGCCGTAGCGAGGGCTAATGGCATCCGGGGCGGGTCGCCGCTGCGCACCCCCCCCCCCCAGGTGCAGCACGGCGCGACCCCCCCTCTGCGGCGCACCCCCCCCCCCCGGGAGCGCATTCTTACCTGCGGGAGGGCCGATCCGCCCCGAGTGCACGTCACTCGGAGCTGCATCAGCCCCGCTGGTTCCCTGCTCTCTCTGCCCCAGAACAGGAAGTAACCTATTCCGGGGCAGAGAGAGCAGGGAACCAGCGGGGCCGGCACCCCCCGAGCGCGTGCACCCAGGGCGGACCGCCCCTCCCGCCCACCACCCCCTTCCTACGCCACTGGGTGGCAGAAAAGTGGAAGGGGTGGAGAATTACATACAGAGAAAAGGTGAAGTTAATCAAAAGATACATGGTGCCCTTATTCTTGTGGGTGGCACAAGTGTGCTGGTTGCAGGATAGGCTGCAGGCAAAAGTGTCAGGGGTGTTCTTTAGGGCATTTTGGGGGAATCGTTTAAACCCGGTGAGGAGGGAGGTTGTATGTAGGGCTTGGGGTGAGGGGGGTATGGGGATGGTTAATCTGATTTTGTTGTTTAGGGGTCTGTTCCTACAGACTAA